>NC_142651.1:84908125-85064062 GCF_055504915.1 Nelumbo nucifera
GTCCATGGAAAATTTATTTCCTTAGGTATCACTTACCTAGATTAATGATGGCCATATTCCAAGTGTGTAAGTAATTTTCCAACCTAGGGGGAAAGTTGCCAACACTTGGATGGGACAAAATTGCCCCTTTTAATAATGGCTTTTTATGGCTAAAATGATCATTGTCTTATTTACCTGGTCGGAAATAAAAGAACATGTGTAAGTGCACTTACTTGAATAAGCATTTCCTAGGAAACACTTGCCCTTACTCGAATAAGTGCATTTACTTGGGTAAGTAACTTCCCGAAAATCAAACTGAACCATAATAAAATAGACATGCACTTAAGTTAAATCAGCTTATGATCTTGTTAATAACAAGATATAGTCTGACGGGAAAACAAAGATGATCCTCGAGAAAATTGTAAAAATAGCATGCCTTCTAAGATCAAAAATTTTTTTATGGCTTGCGATTAGAAATGAATTACCCACTAAAGGGAACCTTCATAAAAAAAAAGATTCAAAATTGACCCATAATGCAAATCTTGTGGAATGACTATGGATGTGGTTCATATCCTTCTTAACTGCCCTGTATCCTCCCAAGTTTGGAGAATAGTTGGAAATCATATCCATACCCGAATTAGAATGATACCCATAAACCTTAAAGATTGGTGGGATGAGATCCTCAAAAGTAAAGCATGACAAGTTATTGACTAATGAAGATCAAAAGTCGTTGCACTGAGTCAGAGGTAGCTTGAAGGTCGGTAGGGTACCTACAAGAGAAAGAGAAGTCAAGGGGCACAGGGTGATATATCAGGCTTGAAACTCCAACAAGTAAGTTAGTATGGGTCAAGCTGTTTGAGGTGTTAAAACTAGAAATTAATGAGGCTAAAAGTGTATAATGAATGAGAAACTAACCTTTAAATATGTTCTAGTTCCAAAGGGATATGCATCAGAGAGGTGTTAGACACTTGGAAATTGACCAAGGCATTTGGAGCTGGGGCACATACAAGTGACTTATGCGCCACGTTATTGATGCATGGAGGAAGCCTATGGTCCACTAATTGATAGGACAGTTGTGTGTGATGATGATGTTACTAGGTGAGGCTGCCAATTGGTCATTCTACATACATGTGGTGGAGCTCGGGTGTGCTTCTTCTGGCATAACTCGCCTTGGCAGAGTGTGCTTTCTCATGCATACAACTTGGCTCGTATATTGAGCTACTACTTAGCGTCTCAATGGTTCAATTTGGACATTGATCAATTTGCTCGAGAAGAGCCCAATTCGCTAGAAACGAGCTGCGATAGAGTGAGGCAAACCCTGGGCGGACAAGGCTGCCTTTATTGGCTCGTAGTGGTATCGATCAACTGTGATGAGAGCTCGTAGCATACTACTTGACTTGTATACCAAGCTACTACTTAGCAGCTCAACGATTCAATTGGGACAGTGATTAGGTCACACGGGATGGACCCAACTCGCTAGAAACGAGTTGTGCTAGAGTGAGGCAAACCTTAGGCAGCCCAGGTTGTCTCTATTGTCTCAGAGTGATATTAGTCAACCGAGACAGGAGCTCGTAGGTGAAGGTGTGAGTACTCCTGGTGTTGCCACGTGTCTGAATTCTATTGGGGATTGCTTCCACCTCCATCATTGACCATTATTGAGAAAAGATTGTTTACATCCTATGGTATTTATGGAAGGAAGGAAATGAAAAAAATTCCACGAAAAAGCATCGCCCCTTAGAGATACTAAATTGGATTAAGTGGTCCCCCTTGAGTGTATGGAAAATCAAGATTAATTTTGATGCATCTATGAAAGAAGATAATGGATGTACTTTCAGTTGTATTGCCAGGAGCCACCTTGGAGAGACCATCTTGATCAAGGTTGGTTCAATTGGTACCTCTTCTATCAATGTAGAAGAAAATGGGAGGAGCTGTTGAAGCCCACAAGAAAATCAATCAATTGAAGTCAGATAGAGCCATCACTGAAGGAGATTCTAAAGTGACAATTGAAGCTCTAAAAGAGTTAGGCAAATCATTATGGAGATGCCATGCCATGCTAGAGGAATGCAAGAAGATAGCGGTGCACTTTGGATGTAACACCAGATATAATCACACCCATCAAGAAGGAAACCAAGTGGCGAATTGGTTGGCTAACGAGGTTCACAACCGGGCCTTGCATTGGACTACATCGAATTCATGGAATTTTAATTTTCTATCACTAATAGATTCTTTAGGTTTATTTTTTTGTGTTTTTGCTCTTAATCTCCCTCTTGTATTTCAAAAAATAAATTTATTTCTATCACTGACCTATCTATACACTTTTCATTAGGGGTCATAGTAGATGTGCTAATATTAGAACTAGAGCCTTTCAATTTGAAACCATTGTGATATATTTGTGTGTTTGTAAATATTCTTATCCTATTACTTTATTTCTTATTGAAAATAATTTTGATAATATTGTATCTCTTTTAACCTTCCAAATAAGTTTGCCAACGGTTTGCATGAAGTTTATGACTTAAATGCTAGATGCCCGTATCTCATCATCTTACTTCTCAAACTATGTGAAGTTGTCATCAAGGATTAAAATATTGATATGGATGATATCCAACTTTGAGTTTCTAGGCGTAGGAATATGATCAATATTCTCTCTCTATACAATTTATTTATATTTTTTGTTTTATAAGATTTAGAGGGATGAGATCAATCATCCCATGGTTTAAGATGTTTTAAAACATTATGTAATAGTGCATCCATGCATTTTGGGGTCAATCGATATGTATACAATACACCCGATACAAGACATATATCATATCAATATTTTAATCCTTGGATGTTACATATTTTATTTCATCAAGCTAATAAAAGCTAAAAGAAAACGGCAAGCCTTCTAAAAAATTCATTGGACCATCCCAATAATGCTAGTGGGTGGGGGTGGAACTACAAGCTTTCCATTAGAGGTGTTCATAATGAGAGTCAATCTAGTTGCAGTTTTTATACTTAAATACCGAAATCTAACCGAACCAAACCAAATACATACATATATCCTATAATATCTATTATATAAATTAGTAGTTATATCTCTTTTAATTGGTTGCTTTTGCTTTCAGTGGTCATTCAAAACCTATAATTTTCTCTTTTTTGCTTGGTTTCTTGGGGTTGGAAAGTATACACCAAAAAGGAAAATACAAAATAGGAAACATGGGATTGTGTCTACCTACTTACTAAGTCTAGAAGAGGGATTAGAAGATTGGAAAATTTTAATTCATTGCCTTTTTTGGATCAACAAGAGACTAGAAAAGAAAAAGAAAATCCATGTGGCTAAGCTAAAATCCTCACCTTTTATTCATTGCCTTTTTAGATTTTTGGGCCTGACACACATATCTTAGGTAGATTGCAAACTGACCGACTATATCGAGAAATCGACCCAAACTGACCCTTCATGTTTGGGTCTATTTTATTTGAATGTCGGTCGGTTTCGATTTGGTGAAAAAGCAACTCGACCAGGTCGGGTTGGTTTAACAAAATCCCTTAAATTGACCCAACCTGACCCGTGGACACCCTACTCTCCATAATAATGTCAATGGCACTCATATGCACCATTCTTTATCCCCCCCCTAAGTCCCCCTATTATGTGTAATAATAATATAAAAAAATAAAAAAGAATGTATAGTGCTTGTCGAATTTATAATCTAGGGATGCAATTTGGGTGGCCTTAGGTTGAGATTTTATAGAAATTTGATTGGGCCTGGCACAAGAGCATGGCCCTATGCAATCTAAAATCTTCAAATGAAATACCCAACTTAAATCCTTATTATATATATATATATATTAACATAAATTTTAACCCAAGAACCAATCTTTAGAAGAAGAAAATATTGTTTTAATATTGTTAGCGTAAATGATTGATCCACGTTAAAAATAGGATTATGAATTTTCATGTGGAATTCAGTGAAATGGCATTCCCCATTTGAGGGAATAGTCATTTTCCCCCCTCTTGGAAATGAAAATCCATTCCAACTGATTGTGCTTCTAATTTCTATTCTCACTTGAACCAAACAGGCGAAGAAATAGGCCATTTCCAACTACAAACCAAATAGACCCTAATTTTTGCTAGAAATATGTTTTTTTAATAATTATAAATAAAACAATTGCTACAAATGTGTTTGGCAATGTCATGCATTGACCAAGTATTTAAAGTGTTTTGTTGTTGTTTTTGAAGAGTGATGCGGGGCGATTAGGCCCTCCAGTGACCTAGCGACACGTAGCATTCTCCCTTGCCGCATGACACCTTAGTGCCATGCAGACAGTCATGAATCTTGCTAATTCAAGGAGGCGTACCCCTGAACCAATCCGAGCGCTTCGAGCACCTTGGAAGAGTGGCTAGCAACACCTTGTCCAGGGCCAACATGTTATACCTCGTTAGTACCGATCCAAAGGATCTCAGTGTGAGAAACGACCTCCTAGAGGACTTGCTGACCTGATTGACGTTTAGGTGGAAACTTGGGTGACGTGTTCGCTAACCTCCTCTGCGTGTACCTTATCACTCCCGATTCCTTCAGAATATAGCTCCCGCATCGTCCGCTCCAGAGGTGATCGGATAAGGCCTTATCACTTCACACAGAAGCCTAGTTTGCGTGTGAAACTACCTCTAGGAACATCGGACTGATGAGCCACATCCTCCTGGAAATCTCGGACGCGGTGCATGAAGCCCACGAAAACTTGCACCTATATAAAGGTGCTCCATTTCTCAGAAAATGTATGATCGATTTAGCATTCATAGCTCTCTAGCTCTCTCGCTTTCTAGCTCTCTCAAAATTCTTCACTGACTTAAGCATCCAAGTGCCCACCCTAGGTAAAGCAACCCGAGTACTCTAATACTGTTCTTTTGCAACTTGACCCGGTGAACTCACCAGCCCGACATCCGAGCTGTCCTCCAATAGGGAGCTACCAGATTACACAACATCAAATAGTTGCTATAATGAGCATAGAAATATTCTACTTAGTAATGTACTATATCAGTCATCCCTTGCCTAAAATTCTATACATGCTATTGCGTTTCCTAGGTCCAGTTCGGAAGGAGTACAAATGCACATATGTAGAGTAAAACCTTGTATTTTGTTTTATTTTGTATGTATTTGCACTATATATATATATATATATATATATATATGTATTTGTACTCTTTCCAAGTTGAGTATACATGCATGTATTTTGTCCCCCTCTAACCGATAGAATTTCAATATTTGCATAATGGACAATTCTAATTTGTCGGCAAAATTCAAATCCACCCTAGTCCAAACACAGTTCTACATCTTGAATATTTCCTTGTGCCTAAAGTTTTTATCCCCTTTAGAGGGTGAGCCCCACTAGGATACTTTATAGCATTGTTTTCAAATCATCATTGACTCAGATTGTCGGACCGTTTGGGCTGGAAATGGTCTAAGCAGTCGGTTCCATTTCACCCTTAACCTATTCTTGGGTCAAAAACGTTGACTAGAACCGATGACCCAGGCGGCCGAACTGTCGACTCGTTTGACCCAAACAATAGTTCGTGGGAGATTAGAGAGGAAATGAGACAAGACTGGCCACTAGAGTTGTCAACGGTATTCGAAAATCCGATTTCGAATTCGAGATTTGACATAATCGAATCGAATTCAGATAATTTGATTATCTAAGAGGTCGAATTCGGATATGACTTGATTCGATTGGATAAATATTTGAATTCGATCGATTATTTAATTTTTATATATAATATATAAAATTTTTAAATATTTTATATAATTTATATATATAATAATAAGTTATATAAATAATAATAAGTTATATAAATAATTTTTATATTTACTAATTACCTAAAATGATTAATTAGTCAAACTTAAACCAAATCAAGTATTCAATATTTAATCAATTCGAATTCAAATATTTAATCAGATTCTAATTCAAATATTAATTTTCAATATCTGTCGCATATCGAATAGAATCGGGATATCAAATTTTTATTCGGATTCGAATTTGATCCGTTTACACGCTACTGATCACACATTAGAGACAGTAGAAAGAGATCTATGACTATTGCCACTGTGTCTGTTGTCGCCACCGTTGCGTTGTCGTCATAATCGCCGGTTGGTGAAGTGAAATAATCCTCTTCCTCCTCTTCTTTCTTCTTCTCTTCCCCCTCCTCTTCTTTCTTCTCTCTTCGCTAGCGATGTCTAGAGTTCCTCCGTCTTTCTCTGCCAGCAACCTTTTTTTTTTTCTTGTTCATCTTCTTCTTGGTCTCGACATCGAACAACAACAACGATTTTCTCCCCCTTCCAACCTTGTCTCTGTTTAAATCATTCTTAGGGTTTTTTGGTTATGCTGCAATTTTTCTAGAGATCTCTCGCTCATACGCATAGAAAGCTCCTTATAGGGCAGAGGAGGTTCTGTCTTAATTACAGTGTTTGAATCTCTAATTGATTTTTCCTTCAAAAATTGGTTCTTCAAGACAAAAAGCTCGCCTTATCAAGACAAAGAAGTTCTCTTCGATTCGCCGCTAGTTTCATATTTCTCTTTCTGTGGTGTTATCTCTTGTTGGTACAGTCTTTGGGAACTGATCTGGTGTTGACGGAGAGGAATCTCTCTTTGTTACTCGGGAGCTCAAAGGAGGGTCTCTCTGTGTCCCTTCTTCCTGGTTTCCGTCCTCTGTTTTTCTCGGCCACCGCTGCAACTCTTAGAAACGGTGATCTTTCCTCTATCTTCTCCAGCGACTTTGCCTTCTTCCTTCTTCTCTTCCCCTCTGATCACTGGCTATGCTATGCGAATAGATCGACCGAGAACCCACTTCAAATCCGGAACCAAGATCCTCCTATGCGAATAGATTGCCCTTTTAATTTGTGTTGAATCATCTCAGATGTATAGAAGGATTGCTGAAACCCCTTGGTTCAATTGGAACTCGAAACTGGTCGTGAGTGTCATTGCTTATCTGGATAAGCAAGGACAGCCTGAAGAAGCCGAAGCCTTGATTTCTGAATCTGTCCAGAAACTAGGGTTTCAAGAGCGAGATGTCGCTCTCTTCTACTGCGACCTGATTGATTCTTACCATAAACAAAGATCAAGGATTGGTGTTTTCGAGTCTTACGCTCGTCTAAAGCAACTTTTTTCGGACTCTAGTTCTTCTTTGAGTCAACGTGCTTACGAAACGATGTTTGTAGCCTTTGTGCGGTGGATCTACCTCATGATGCGGAGAACATGGTCGAAGAAATGACAATTCCAAGATTCAAACCCTCTGCTTTTGAGTTCAGGTCTCTGGTGACTGGATACGGTAGATTAGGATTCAAACCCTCTGATTTTTCTTCAGAGGGTTAATCATCGTTTTCTCTTCACCACATAGTGGAACTTCTAGGCTTTCATTGGCAGATCGGCAGGAGGTGCCGATGTCTCTCTTGAAGAAGACAAGAAAGAAGGAGAAGAAGAAGCATGAGGTCGAGAAAGGTGAATAGTGTTTTTCTCATAATTGTTTGAATATTTATTATAAGGGTATTATGGAAATTAAAAGATATTGTAACAACGGATTTTGGATAAATTAACGGAAGGGAGTCTTTGTCTCACAGTCATAGTATAGGGGGGTCTTTATCATAAAACAAAGTACAGAGGGTCTTTGTCACAGACCCCATACCAATAACAATCCAAAAGTTGCCCTAATAATCCAAACTGCCTGAATCATTCAACACGAATGGTCCAACTTTGGTCCAAAAGCCAATGACCACAACAGTTCCATTTTCAGATCGGTTTTAAAACCTTGCTTTATAGGCTATATAAGTGGGGTAATCACTAGGCCTAGCCTAAATGATCACCGATACAGCCAAAATTGATGTCCACTTAGAAAATGCCACGTGGCATGGAATTAGGAGGCATGCTGTAGGTAGCGAACCAGCTAGCAGAAGGTTGGCCTTTCCACGGCTGACCTGCCAACACGAGCCGACCCGGAACGGATGATCTCTAATTCAACTTGGTCCATCTCATGAACAAGCTGGGCCGGCCGGGTGACTCTACAACCAGTCAAATGCCGCCTCTTTCGGCCAAACTAACTTGATCAACTAAACGTGCATGGTTGAGTTGATCAAACCAGCAGTACTACTGCTACCACATGCATTTGTGGGAGGCTATTCACAAATCACAATTAATAATTAATTGACCACATGTGCATAATGTGTTGACTGCGAGCACGATAGGTGGGTTGAACCACTTACCACGTGTGGGTGATATGTCCTTTCTTTTTCTAGGATGAACATCCCTCTTTCCAGCTCTCCCGTCATTCCTATTGTACACACACACACCTTATGCAAATTTATTTGCATTGCAAGTTGCAACCAAACACAGCCTAAATGCCAAATGTGCAGCCTTAGATTGAAGTAATGTTTGGTGAAAATTGCTTTTCCATGAAAACTGACTTATCCAAAGCGGTTCAACGAAAGCAACTCACAACTCACCAAAACTTGAGGCCCCTTCATTCCAATCTGGCCCTTAGAATCGGTCCAACTTTTGCCTTTTTTCGTCAAAGGAACAAAGAGGACATTACACGTTAAGGGCGCTTTGGTAATTAAAAAATTATTCATTCTCATCCCATCCTTTATGCTTCCTTCTATTAATCGTTGTATCGACAAAACTCAAATGGGCCTCTGAATGGAGACGAGCATAGACAGTTTCGCTGGCATTTCCTTTGTCATGACCCACTTTTCAAAGTTGCGTGTTTCTTTCCTATTGGATGCCTTCGAACCAATAAATCCGAAATCTTTCGCCTTTTATGATACACAATGCAGCGACCTTAAAATGCTCCTTCCCATTATTAACTGTTGGATTGGAATCTTATGCTTGGTATTAGATGGATTACAATCTGACGGTTACTTTTGTACTGACTAAAATACCCCTTCCTGAGCACTTTTTTTACGCGCTTTTATCCAAAGATAAAAGACAAAAGCCAGCCAGCTCATGTTCGAACTTCGAACATCTAACCTCACAACTCACATAAGCGGTGGCCATTTCCAATTTCCCGCTTATAAAAACCAAGTGAACCAACCCAATGCTCTGCGCAACAAATGATTTATTGCTTTCCAATTATTAGGGTAAACGAACGGCACCTAACTCGAATTGATTTTCCGGCGATCGGCGAAATGAAACACGCTTCAGACCTGCGGCGGAGGAAGAAGACACCGGAGCGGCGAGTGAGAGAGATAGAGGTTTTAATCTACTCAGCCCAGAACCTGAAGGACGTAAAGCATGTTACGAGAATGAGAGCATACGCGGTGGTCTACGTGGAGCGGGAGTTCGCCGAGAGGACGGACGTAGACGAGGAGGGAGGCGTGAACCCGACGTGGAACGCGGTGGTAAAGGTGAGGTTTCACGAGGATTTGCTCGAGAATGAGGTCATGGCGGCCCTGAACGTTGATATCTACGCGCACGGGCATGCCAGGGAGAAGCTGGTGGGGAGTGCCAGGGTGTTGCTCTGTAACGTGCTCAAGGGCGGCGATGCTTCAGAGCCGTTGGATAATCCAATCCAGTGCATGGCAATTCAAGTTTGGAGGCAGTCAGGGCGGCCGCAAGGGCTGCTCAACCTGTGGGTTCCGCCCACCGGAAAGTTTCTAATTAGGCGCGACTCGTTGTCTTTCAGCGTGAAGGATGAGGTGGACAAGGAGGTTTCGCCGCCGCACGTGGCGGAGGAGAATACCGAAGAGGCCAAGAGTGAGACTTGAGAGAGAGAGAGAGAGAGAAGGGGGGGGGGTATTTCTCATGTCTGGTTCTCTGGTCACATTACTGCTCGTTAGTGCCATTAAAACAAAAGCGTATGTTATTAGCCAATTGGTGCATTTTTATCTCGCCTTTTGTCAAAATTGTTGATAATCAGGATTCAGGAGTGCACGTCTGCACGAAACAACGCATCTTGGCATTTTGGAGGATGGGAGGGACGATAAAGTAAATAACGAAATATGGGTATAATCGAGTTGAATGGTTAATTAATTATTTAATTATTTGTAATTGAGTCCTTGTTGTTAAATATATATTATACGTACATTCCTATTTTACTATCGAATTGACTCCGTGGCCCAATGGATAAGGCGCTGGTCTACGGAACCAGAGATTCTGGGTTCGATCCCCAGCGGAGTCGGATCATCATTCATTTTACCTTTTAGAATTCAATACTGTTTTACCTTTTTATGCTCCGTGCTGGGAAACGATCAAACGACTGTGAAAATTCTATACTGTTTCATTTTTCATTTCTTTACCCATCAAAATCTGCTGTTTGGAAGGTTGAGGATAAAATCCTGTTGTCACCTGTGAAATTGAAGCCTTTTGTTTGTAGGTGTTCGACCGGATTTTGCTATGACTGAAGCCGATCTCAAACAACTTTCAGAACGTTGGGAGCTAAAATTCCTGTAGCTTCAATGAATCAATGTCAATTCCTTAGCTTTGTTTCTTTCTTTGGTGTAAATTAAAAAGTATGAACAAGCCTACCCAGAAAAGATATGATCAAGGAACATTGGCAAGCCAGAGAAAGAATAAGAAACAACATTTTAATGTCAATTTCCTTCTCGCAAGATTATTTTAATGGCTTACTTAATCGAAGCTGATACTAGCTTAATTTGTTTCTTTCTTGGGTGAGAGAATAAAAAAATATGAACAAGACTTACCCAGAAAAGATATCAAGGAAAACAATGCATTGGCAAGCCAGAGAAAGAATAAGAAACAACATTTCAGCAACTGCTTCTCCCATTTCTTTGGTACAATTAATTAATCATGGTATTTAAAGAATAGATGCACTCAAGATGGCTAAATATCATCTGGGCTTTTTGCTCTGTGCTGCTGCTGGTGGAGGTGGTGGTGGTGGGAGGGGGGTATACAAGGATTTGAGCTGCCTGCTAATAAGCTTGCTGTTATGTAGAGCTAATTGGAGTTCCAGGTCATCAGACCACCATTGCTGCAACCCATGAGCCTCAAGGAATTTTTGTTTGCCCTTGGACATCACAAACAGCTTTGCTGCAACATTCCCACTAGCAGGATCTGCATTCTCCTTGCCAGAAGCTTCACCATTGCTGGGTTGGGCGTTTGTTGTGACAGCAGGATCGGAATAATAGCAGCAGATGTAGTCACTGTTGTTCACATACAGATGTGGAACCCATTTCTTGGGATCTCTCCATGCCTTGAGTACTCTACTACCAGCATTCTTTTCTGGTTCTCCTCCATTAGTTTGAGCCTCACCACTTGAAGGAAGCATTGATTTGAATCTCCTCCAGACAAACCCAGCTTTCTCTCCAAGGTTTCTCAAACTCATAGCCAGTGAAACAGATGGTGGATTGAACAGATGAGTCTCTACAAACACTCCTTGTTTAGCTAATGCTTTACCCACTTGGAGAGCAAAGCCAGCTCCTAAAGAATGACCAGCAATGCATACATTGCAGCTACCAAATCTGTCAACTGCCATTTTCATTGCCTCCAGAGCTACACCAAATCTAACAGACCCCTTCAAGCTTTCCCAGGCAAGAAAGCGAAGATCATCTTCTAAATCTCTTCTAATTGTCAAGCTCTTCAGCAATGTTCCTCTGAGTGCTAGGACAGCCCTCGGTGCACCACTGGGTCTCATCAATACAAAGTCTGATAGAGCTGCAGATCGATCCCATTCCAGTAGGGCTCCAAAGATGGACCCATCCCTTTCATCTATTAATGTTTGGGCCAGCTTGTACTTGAAGGGTTTCCACCAGTTGGGAGCAAGGCCATTCTCTTCTGTTTTATTCTCCTGCCTGTCAAGTTCGAGCAAATAAACTGCTTGTATGAAGCAGGCTATGACTGTTCTTCTGTAGTTGCTATCCTTCCTGCAAGCTCAGAGGAATGGAACTATATCAGCAAAGGACGAAGATGTGGTTTCTTTTAGACATTAGAAAGAAAAGAATAAATATTGTGGATATGAGAATTTACCATTGTTTCATTGAATAATTAAGCCATCTTCACAACAAAAAGGGAAACAGAGTATCTCTTGGTTGCACCAAACAATTCAGGTACCAGATTTAATCAGTAATAATTTAGGAACACTAACGGTCCCTATTGGTCCCATGTAGGAGATCAATCGAATTGGGTAATCAAAAACAGAACCCATTTTACTGTTTGGGATAGTATGGAAGAACATGGATAATTACAAACAAACAATTCCTTCTATGAAGGTTCTCCAAGAGAACAGCAGAATTCATCCATAAAAGGCTCAGGTACCAGTGTTTTGTTATATTTTTCTGTTTATGTGGGTGTGTCTGTGTCAAATCGAATCGTAAAAGTTAAAACCCTTAAATTAATAGTTTTTTTCCTTTTTTTTTGCAGATTTTAAAACCTAGGACATCAAATGACATCAGAGTCCAAACAGTAGAGTTTCAGAATCCAAACCAAATAAGATTCGATTGTCCACATTCCACAACCATATGAAGCGAGAGATAGACAATCCATACTTTCAGTTACAGGGCTAAATTAGTTCATAGTTTTTGTTTAATTTATTCCTTATTGTGCATTACTTTGTACGTTTAAGCGAAAACGGAAATAGTAGGAATTCGATGAAGTTGACGGTATATTAAATGCACCATAAAGTATCTTAACTCTGAAAGTCTAGGAAAAACTTTGAAAGAAGAAAGAAAAAGATGATGATGGGTTTTACATTACCAGCTAGAATTGATCAGATCTCGCCAATTCGGAGAAGAAACGTTACGAGGCCCTGAAACATGGAACGCGTATGGGTGAGCCTCCTCACTCTCTTGCATTATCTCCTCTGCAGAGCGCTTCGCCATGAAACCACCTCTACTTCTTCCCTTCTAATTGGCCTCTTTGCATGTTATCACAGAAAAACCAGACGAGAGAGAGAGAGAGAGAGAGAGAGGTAACGGTCGAGAATGGTGGGGAAAGAAAAGAGAAAAGGGAAGACAGAGCAGAGTGAGTCTAGATTCGGTGCCAACTTAGCTTTAATTAATTGAAATAATAATCTGAAAAAGATTGGAAAATGTTACGGGTCAGCGGGTCTGTCGCTTCCAACGGTCATATTTCCATGAGTTGGACTCTTCCTGTTACCTGAGAATTGTTTTCAAAAGACAAAAGATTCCCTATGAATGACCCCAATGACACAAGTGGGATTATTACTTGAGAGTAGAGAAGAAGAAAATGAGGTTAATATGGTCATTTGATTTCATTGTAGTTGTCAGTTTTATGTTCAAATGAACAAAATATCATGACATTTATTAATTACTAATATTTGCCCATGTATTTCTAAGATATTTACGATAAGACCCCTCGTCCGTGTGGAACTGGATACCATACCACCGACTCACAGTCAGTCGCTTTTCTTAAGCGCGTCGTGTGCAGTGCAAGTGGGACTCCTTGTAGTTGACCAAGTGGCCAGTGGGACTCCGAGATGTGAACTCGAATGGCTATGGCTGACCGGAAAAGAAAAGTCCAGCTGACACTGGAGAGTTGCTGAGCCGCTTCCGCTCCCGTCCCGTTCCTAACCAACGCAGCTTCAAGCCTTCAAAGTTCAAAGTTACAAACGTTTATAGGGATGGTAGTGGAGCGGTCTAATTTAGGCTGTCAATGGGTCTGGTTTATACCTGTTATTGGGCCGGGCCGGGCTTTGTATATACATCAACACAATACATTCAGTCCCAAGCCCAAGCCCGGCCCGACTGTTAGGCCTAAGTCTTGAGCCCGAGCCCAAGCCCAGTCCTCATATAAAATTTGAAGCCTGGGCTTGATCCCGAGCCTAACCAGAAATTTGAAAACAGAAATTTTTTTCTTTTTTTTATTCAATAAAAAGTTTTATTTATATTAAAAACCTTCGAAACTCAAAAATAATAACATTTCATTATTACTTGAAAAAAAGAGAAGAAGAACAAAGAAAAAATATTGTATATATTTTTTATTAAATAAAATATATTATTATTATTTAATATATAGTATCAAGTCGGGCCCAGTACTTTAGGCTCAAGCCTGAGCCCAAGCCCATGGGCCTAAAATTATGATCAAACCCGACTTAATAACGGGCCAGGCTGTGCCAGTCCGTTGAATTACCCGACCCATGAACAAGTCTAGTCTGGTCCAACCCCAACTGATTGGGTCGATTCTGATTCTATGATGATAATTTGGTTCGACCATTGTCTCAATTATTATTAGTTTGGAACTGGTTTTATCTAGTCTCAAATTGATTCAGATTCAACTCAAGTCATATATATAATTATATATTAATATATTAAATGTATAACATTTTTAACAAGTTTATTATAATCGGATTCATCGGGTCAAACTCAATTGTACTGAGAATCAATTGGTTTGGTTCTGGGTTAAAAATTACATATCCTTTAAGTTTTGGTTTGATTTGGGTTCCTTAATATTTATTGAGTTGATTCCGATTCTACTCAAACTCGACCCGTTGATCAATGTTTTAAAAGGCTTAAGGCTTATGCCTTGCGATAAAGGCTTAAGCCTCACAGCATTGACGTAAGGTTTGAGCCCTTGTCAAAATGAGGTGTAAGCCTCAAGCTCTAAGGCGTGATGTATATATTGAGGCATAAAATGGCATAAACCTCAAGTATGGATGATTATTCAGTTATTTAATGCAAGAAAAAACTATATTTTATGCATCTTTATAATTTAATATATGGAAGAAACACTTAAATAATTATGGACCAAATAAATAATAAGAGTAAATGAAAAACCAATACGGGAAATCGAGTGCTATTAGTTTCTCTTTAGGCTGCATTTAGAAATGATGCAAATATGTAGAGTGTAAAATGGTCCATATAAATTGCAAAGTTGGGTTAGTTTTGCATGGACAAATTTACCTTCTTACCAAACAAACATTTAGCTATAATGGATGCAAACACTAATTCCAATAAAGGATATGCCTTTTTTATTAAAAGCCCACTTGAATGCAAATTTAATTCTTTTTTATTGATGTACTTTTACATCTTATGATCAATGTAAATATGCATTGGAAAATGTGTTTTTATTAATGTTGCCAAACACAAGCAAAAGTGAATGGGAGTGCAAATTAGGGCTGTTCATAAGAAGGCCCAACCCGACCCAACCCGAGTCGACCGGGTTTTCATCAGCACCGGTCGGTTTTCTTATTTGAAAACCAAAACTGACCTGAACCAAACCGAACCAATTAGTTTTCTAGTTCAGTAGTTCCTAGTTTCCTACTTAACTAGTCTTCTACTAGAACTAGAACAACCCTATCTTCTAGTTCTTACTTAACTAAATTGTATCTATCCTAATTTCTCTAGTCTTTTACACCAAATAGGCAACCAATTAGGCAATTACAATTAGAATTAGGTGTCCTAGTTCTAGGCTTCTCTATCATTTTTGTACAGGAGCAAAACCGAAACCGACCCAACCCGACTCAAACCGACTAGGTCGGTTTTGCCTATCAATGGGTCGGTTTCGGTTTCCACCTCATGTAACTCGATCAGGTTGGGTCGGTTGGGAAAACCCCTATAAACCGACCCAACCCGACCCGTGAACAACCCTAGTGCAAATTACCCTGAATTGGGATTTACACTCCATTTGCATCGTTTCCAAATGCAACCTTAGTATTTTAGGAGAGTTCAATGCAAAATGGAATAATTAAATTCTTAGTTTCTCTTGGATATATCAAGTGAGATTTTTTCCTAATTATTCTAAATATAGCATCTCCAAATTTGTTATTTTTTTCATTCTTTTCTGTAGGCTCCATTTGGAAGGAGTACAAATACAAATATGTAGAGTGCAAAACCTTATATTTTGTATTATTTTATATGTATTTGTACTGTACATATTTGTATTTGTACTCTTCCAAAGCCTAAGGCTTGGAAGGAGTACAAATACAAATATATAGAGTGCAAAACCTTGTTTTTTATATTATTTTGTATGTATTTGCACCGTACATTTGTGTATTTGTACTCTTTCCAAATTGAGCCTAATGGATTTATTTTTTTAATGATTTTTTTTTCAAAGATCAAATTAGCTAAACTGTTTTCTTTCTTCTAAACCATTGAATGGCTATAAATCTAATATCCAATCATATGGATGATTCTTCATGTGTTTCTTTTCTTCTAAATTGATTACTTGGATTATTTGAGAATAGAGGTGTAAAGTGGGTCGTGTCGGGCATACATGGCACGGCTCGTGGGCGGTCACAGGCCGTGCCGCCCTCCTCGGTGAAAATTTGGGGGTCAGCCCGGCAAGGCCCACGACCCAGGCCCGCGTGGACCTGTGTGGGCCCATGCCGTGCCGCGGGCCAAGCCTTTGCCCAAGTCGGGCCAAAACTATTTTTGCCTATTTATTTAAAAAAATTGAAAAAAACTTAAAATTTTAATTTTATATGAATTTTGATGTACACAATTGCTTATATATACAATAATTAAATAAATTATTATAATAAAATTGAAAAAAAATATTTATTTTAGTAATATGCTATATACTATATATTATTATATAATTATAATTTATATAATATATAATATATATATATATATATATATATATATATATATATATATATATATATATATATATATATTTGAAAATGATGCAAATATGCAGTGTAAAATGACCCGTGGACTTCAAACCCTAGGCCCAGCATGGCACGGACCATCATGCCAGGCCTGGCACGGCCTGTGGGCTGTCGTGCCGTATTGGTCCAAAATCGTGCCGAGCCACGGCCCGACCCAATTTACACCTATATTTGAGAACTTTGCATTTTGAAACATGAAATGTGAAATGTTTATAATTGTTAATTGATTAGTCATTTTTTATTTAATGCTTAAATATTAAACCTTTTTTTTGATGCCAACTCTTCTTTTTTTTTTGGGTTTCTTCGGTTAGCTCCCCCTTAGAAATCGAAATTTCAATTGGGGACATACAAAAATCGAAACCCATGCCAACCCCAACCAACAAGTTCGATATTTGTTTCATCTCCTCCCCCCCGGTCAGCGAAAGTTTAAGTATTATACCTGTTATACCCCTCTACATCTTCCCCATTTCAAAGCTACAACGTCTTCCCCATTTCAAAATTTCTCGAAGCCGTTTCATCACCGGAGCTTCATCTCTCACCACGGAAACTTCCCAATTTCAAAATTTCTCAGAGTCGTTTCATCATCGGAGCTTCTTCTCTCATCACTAAAGCTTCCCCATCTCAGAGTTGTTTCATCAGTGGAGCTTCATCTCTACCTGTGTTCCCCATTTCAAAATTTCTTAGAGGTTCATCTCTACCTATGTTTGTTGTTTCATCACTAGAGCTTCATCTCTACATGTGTTCATCGTTTCATCACCAGAGCTTCATCTCTACCTATGTTCACCATTTCATCACTGGAATCGCTCCAAAGAAAGGTCCTCTCTTCCAACGGTCTTTCTTATTTCGGATGTTGAAACATTCTCAGATCCCCCTGTGTTCACCGGTCATTGGCCATGGACGACACTCAACGTTCACCATTCGGAGGAAGCTGGATCGTCAGTTTACTGTTCACCATCCGTCGGAGGCACCCTGCATTAACCATTGAAAGGACACTTAAAGCCGGTTTTAGAGCCCATTGGAAGGTTTCTCAGGCCCTTGTGTTCAATCGCCGTGGAGGTGGTACCCTGTTTTTACAGCTCACTCTAGTTGGACGCCTCCTGTCTTTCTAGTTCATTCCGGTGGTTTAGCATTCCGTTGGCCACCCGTACATTTGTTGATGCTACTTGAGCACAGGCAATTTACTTTGTTACATTTTTTTTTCTTAGTTCATTGTCGTAAGGACCTCTATAAATGAATATTTGAATGCTGCTTAGTTTAGTGCTAATGAAAATGAAGTGTTTAATGTAGATTAAGATATGAATGTCATAATCGTGGGTTATTGAACATTTATAGGTATGAATAACCAACGGAGTGTTGGGAATCAATCTTAGAGTAGTTTGTAGTATGATATTAAATATTTCTACTGCAAACGAAAATGCATCATTCAAATTTCAACAACTTGGAATAACTTGTAGAAGTTGTTTTATAGTTGTCGATTAAAATTTGAGGTAACATTTTAATGGGACGATATTATTTGTTAACATTGATATAAGTCATGTATATTGCAAGTGACATGTGTTGCACTTGCAGGAGCAAGTGCTGGACAACCTAACGACTGAAAGCAATTCTATTGGCGGCTGCAAAATTTTTGAGTGGGAGATTCCTGGACGTTAGTCAGATGAGGTTACATCAGGAAATAGTCATGGCAATGTTCTGGAACGCCTTGGAAATGTGGAGAGAGCAGAAGATGTTTACATAATGCAAATTGAGTCCATGAGTTAGCTATTGAAGGGATGGCTACAATTAGGCGACTGTGAGCGTCAGAAAAACCGGTTCACTTGCCACTTGGACTGTAAATGGAATCACCACTCATTAAATTAGGAAATGGAGGTGATGGGACCTCCAAGAATGGCATTAAAATTCATTTCAATTTAATAGTGACTCCAGAGCCCAAGACATTAACTACACCAGCCTGGGTAAGACTCGGATGGGAGAGGGAAGGGGCTAGGCACCCCTCTCCTGGGTCTAATAGGTGGGGCCCACATGGGGTTTTGAAATGAACATAATCACAATTATTTAATCTAACGACAACATAAAGAATAAGAAAAAAAAAAGAAATTAAAAGCAAAGGAAAACAGCAAAAACTACCCTGCAAATTTAACCCATTACTAGCTAACTAGATCAAACTCTAAATAAACATTAACATTCAATACAACCGAAAAACATACCAGCTAAAAAATGAAAGAAAAGAAAATAATCAATGGAATAAAGGGAGCATCAATATCCGTAATAGCAACTAAAAGATTGGTCTAATAATGATAACACTTCTGAGAAGAACTCAGGTTTTACTACCAAACTAATAGCAATTTGATTGGGAGCAGATCAGGTTGGATTGGGTTGGGGATAAGATCTACGGGAGTGAGTTCAATGGAACCCCCTCCATCGGTCTACTCCCCAACCTCGAATCCTCACTATTAAAAAAATAAACAGAGAGAGTTTAGTTCAAATTTACCTGATCGATTAGCAGATGCTGCGATTTGAAACTCCTAGGATAACTTATGTGCAAAAGGCAAAATTGGGCAGAATAGAGGAGGTTCCAATCCGCTGCCAGACTGATGAGAACATAGGAGAGAGACCACCGAGAATGAACGGTAGAAAGAAAATGATGAACAGGGAGTTGTCGATTCCATTAGATTGACGTATCAGGGTGGATATGCGGTGAGACAAAGTAGGACACATTTATCTGATGGAGAGTGCCGTTGCATCTTACTCCACCGTTGCAATAAGTTTAGTGGTGATGAACGAGGATAGGGAAACGATGATCGGTTGGGCGTTGTTGTTGGTAATTCCACCTTACACCTTTATTCGTATTGACCTCCTTCGCCAAGTGCAGTCTGGCTATCAATGCCTCGTACTCCGCCACGTTGTTCAATGCCTCAAATCCGAACCGGAGAGCGTACTCCAGTTTCACCTCGCTCGACTCGTACAGTATGAGTTTAGCACCGCTTCCTCACTGTTAGACGAGCCGCCAACGTGGAGGATACAGGGCTCCTCATCCTAGGTTGGACTTTCCCTATTCGAAACTGGTGCCGCACTGGTTGATGCCTTCGACGTGCTAGTTGGCTCAACCGCCTCAGGGGCCAGTGTGTTGAATGTGCATTCTGTGACGAAATCCACCAAGACTTGAGCTTTAATAGTTGGGCGTGGCTCGAACCGGACATCGTACTCACTTAGCTCGATGGCCCACTTCGTCAGTCTGCTTGAGACCTCGTGCTTTTGCAGGACATGGCTCAAGGGTCTATTGGTGAGGATGACGATCGCGTGAACTTGGAAGTAAGGGCATAGATTTCGAGTTGCGGTGACCAGGGCGTAGACCAGCTTCTCAATGTTGGTGTATCTCATCTCGGTTGCCTGCTAAACTTTACTTACATAGTAAATGGGCTGTTGAACCTGGTCTACTTCTTTAATTAGTACCGAGCTGACTACCTCATCACTCGCAGAGAGGTACAGTCTCAGCTTGTCTCCTACTTCAGATCAGATTAAAACTGGTGGTGTACTTAGGTATTTCTTCAGCTCGTCAAACGCGAGCTGGCACTCATCAGACCATTCAAAGTCTTCATTCTTCTTAATTGCCTTAAAAAAGGGTAGGCACCGACCTGCCGATTTAGACATAAACCGGTTCAAGGCGGCTACCCGGCCAGTCAACCTTTGTACTTCTTTTATTTTCTGGGGTGGTCTCATGTCTAGTATGGTCTTTATTTTGTCTAGGTTGGCCTCGATGCCATGTCGGTTCACTATATAGCCAAGAAATTTACCCAACGTGACCCCGGAGACACATTTGTTTGGGTTGAGCTTCATGTTATATTTTCTTAGAATTTGAAAAACAGAATCTAAAACATCAAGTAAAGAATTTGAAAACTGGGTCTTCACAACCATGTCGTCTACATAACACTCAACTTTATTTCCAATCAAAGGTTCAAAAATCTTAATTACAAGGTGCTGGAAGGTCGCTCCAGCGTTTTTCAATCTAAAGGGCATCACTTTATAGCAATACAACCCTAGTTTGGTTACTAATGTGGTCTTTTCCTGGTCTGCTAGGTCCATCATAATTTGGTTGTAGCCAGAGTAGGCGTCCATGAAGCTCAGCAACTCGTGCCCCGAGGTCGCATCGACCAGGCGATCTATTCTAGGAAGAGGGAAGCAATCCTTCGGTAGGCTCTATTGAGGTCGGTGTAGTTGACGCACATGAGCGACTTTCAATTAGCTTTCTTCATGAGCACTGGGTTGGCCACCCAGCTCGGGTATTTGACCTCTTTTATGAAGTGTGCTGCGAGGAGCTTCCCAACCCCCTCATCAACTACCCTCCACCGCTCCGGGGCGAGGTTCCGTTTTCTTTGTCTAACTGGTCTGACTAAGGGATCCACATTAAGTTTGTGAGTTATTATACTAGGGTCAATGCCGGGCATTTCTGTTGTTGACTAAGCAAAAACATATACTTGCTATGACCGAAGCGGTTCATTTAGTAGAGCATCGATCTGGAGGGTGTTCGTCGGTTCGACATCAGAGACTGGGACCTGGACTGTCTCCTCCATTAGGGCAACTCGCTCCTCCGTGTGCTTGGGGGGTGGCTCTAGTTCGATGTTGTCCACCAACTTTGCCTTGGCCTTCAATACGGCTATGTAGCACTTGCGTGACTCAAGCTGGTCACCTTGTACTACCCCTACTTTGTAGCTCGTTGGGAATTTCTTGGACAAATAGTAGGTCGATATCACTACATGTAGGGCATGCCCAGATGATTCGATCTAGGATCACATTATAGGGTGACGGAGTCACGACCACCAAGAATGTGTGCTTGAAGCGTACTGAATTGGGCCATTCTCCTACTGTAACTGGAACTGTAATTCGACCAAGGGGCCTCACCACGTCACCACTAAACCCAACCAGGGGTGTGTCTTTCGGCTTCAAATTCTTTCGCTCTAGCTGTAACTTGTCAAATGCCTCCAGGAATAGGATATCTGCCGAACTCCCAGAATCCACCAATATCCGCTTTACCTCGAAGTTGTTGACCACTATCTTGACAACGAGGGTGTCGTCGTGCGGATACTGAATCCCGTGCCCATCGTCCTCGGTGAAATAGATTGCCTCCTCCACCTGAGGTTGCTTCGACAGGTTCTCATCTTTGTGCTTGAACTCTCGAACTGACGTCTTTCTCGCTGTTGTGCTGCAACCCACAACGATTGACCCACCGATGATCATGTTGATCACCTCGCGGATCGGCCTATCCTCTAGTGGTGGTGGTTGCCGAGGTGGCTGCTGGTCATTCCTTCTGCTCGGCTCCGGATCTTCTCTTCACTGGTCGGCTCGCCGATCCACTATTTCCCTATCTTCGTACTTGATGAACTTCTTTAGATATCTGCGGTGGATCAGCTCCTCAATCTCGTCCTTGAGGTTGCGATAACCTTCCGTGCTATGCCCGACATCACAGTGAAAATGGCAGTACACATTAGGGTTTCTGGTTGCTGGGTCTCCTCGCATCCTGGGTGGCCACTTGACGTAGCCGGTATCCTTGATTGCCATCCAAATTTCACCCCATTCTGCATTCAGAGGGGTATAGTTGGACCTTTGAATTGGAGGGGTCCTAGATCGCCGACCTGATCTAGAATCCCGAGGTGGTGACTTCTTTGGGGATTTACTTCATCTGTGTGGTGACTTGCTCTTGTGTCGTCGGTGTTTGCTGCTACTAATGCCTTCGTCTTCTCACTTCCTCTTATTACCTTGTTGTGTTTCTAACTAGGACCCGAGGGCTTCCTCTGCTTGGATGAACTTGTTGGCATCATCGAGGAACTTCTCCATTGTCTTTGGAGGGTTTAACCAGAGGTGCCAATGAAACTCGACATGTCGGACACCCTTATGAGCCATAGTGAGCTGCACGACTCGGTTGAGGTTGGGAATCTGTAGACATTCTACGTTGAACCTCTTGATGAAGCTGCGGATTGACTCATTCTCCCGTTGAACCACATTTAGAAGACTCTCTGCGGACTTCGGACACTTCTTACTTGTGATGAAGTGCGCAATGAACAAGTCAACGAACTGTGTCCAGCTCTTGACCGAGCCCGGTTGTAGGTTTCTGTACCACATCCTGGCTGTACCTCTAAACGTTGTTGAAAACGCCATACACAAGCTCGCTTCATTTGCTCCGACGAGTAACATCAGGGACTAGGAACTGTCGACATGGTCATTCGGGTCAGTGTTCTCGTCATACGTCTCTAGTGCAGGTGTCTTGAAGTCTTTCGGTCTTGGGGCGAAAAGTATCTCTAGTCCTAGTGGGGAGGGCCAACTCAACAAAACTAGAGTCGGCCATGTAGCTATCGAGCTCACTTCCTCCCTTGTTTTGTCTGCTACTGCCGGTGGACTGTTCTTTGCTAAAGTTTGGCGTGGTCTACGACGATGTCGCTTCCTCGTGGCCTCGTTGTTGGTGTTGTTTACTTCAATGTTATCCGACACCTCGACTCTTATATAATCTCGATCTCGAATGCTGCCACAGGGTGGGAGCTGATTTCTGGGGTCCGGCCCCGAGGAGGAGCTGGGACCTGAGATGTCCCCGCGCCTCGGGGAGGAGATCGACACACATTCTGCTGTTGTTGTTTTTGATTCCGGTTCAAAGTCTGGTTCTGATTTTGGCTCAGGTTCTGGTTTAGGTTCAGTTGGAATGGAGGGAACTGATGCTGATAGAAATAATATTGCTGGTATTATTGGAACTAGTGGATCTGCTGCATTTGAAGCTGTATGACCCAAGCACTCTATACCAGCTCATGGAACTACTGCTCACCAACCCCGAGAGGAACCACAGAGGGCTTTGTGACTGAGATGGCGGCGCTCACATGAGGTAGGGAACGTTAAGGGTTTGCGTGTTGAATGCTTGGCTCTGTATCGTCGGCACTCCTGAGATAGTGAGCAGGATGGTGAATTGTCCGACTGTCACTAAGGGGAATTTTGGGTTGTATGGGATCTGCTCCTGCCCCCTAGTAACAATAATCTTGATGCTCTTTCCGGTGTTGCTTGATGATGCCATTGATGAGATGCTAATGGTGTAGTTACGGTAGAAAACTTGACTTCTTTGTTGCGTTTCCCACAAACGGCGCCAATTGATGGTGTGCGATATGGTCGCTCCTAGTTGGGTGGTAGCTCTGACGTCAGTTGCTTGGCTGGCGAGTCGAACTGCAAGAAGGGGAAAGCTCAGAGAACCCGGCATGGTCACTCTAATGCTTAAGTTAGTATGCTGGTTGTGTTGCGAGTTGAAAGCTTGTGAATATGAGAGCTAGTAAGCAAGTAATCGCGCATACCTAGGTCTTAGGGGCTGATACCCTTATATAGTTGGGCTGTCGTAGGTCTCACAAAACACCTCTGAGATCCTCGGCCCACATTGTTAGGAGTCCGTTCCGCCCCGGGAGGTGGATAACGTGCTAGCCGATAAGGCCTATCACGTCTGCCTAATCTGGGTGGGATGAGTATAAGTCCCACGGTTGTGTGGCGTGATCCTGAAGAGCTTAGAGACAGCTGGCATGCGGCATGCTTCTAGAAGTTTGATACGTGTCACCTTGGTGAGTTAGGCAATCCCGAGCTACTCGGACCTCAGTCATTGCGTAGGTGCCCGAGACACCCAAAGTGGCTTGGCCCATCGAGGTGGCAGGTAATGCTGAAATGGTAATAAGTGCTAAGTCACAGTCTAACTTGTAGGTTGTGTCCACATGTCCTCTGTTTAATAGGTTGGGCCAAATCACCCCTCATCAGTTTTGTTTTTATTTTTCAAAACAAAAACTATTACATTAGCAAAATCAATATATTTTTGATGATGTGGCACTCCATTAAAATTGATAAAAAAAGAATACTCACTATTTTTCCTATCCATTCCCGATTCTTCACTTTTTATTTTTATTTTTATTTTCAATTTTTTCTCATTATTATTCGTTGATTCTTATTAGTATAATTTCTTGAATATGTTTTTGTTTACTATTGTTTACCTTTTGTCTTTGTAAGTTTCTATTATTCCTGTTGTTACTTTATACTATTTTTCGTTTTACTTTTGATTCATCTATATTCTGTATTATTTTTTTCTATCATTTTCATCTATTTTTTGTTTCACTTTATTTTTAATTATTTCCTATTTCATTTTTACTTTATGAATTTTTTACAGATCTATTTTATTTTCATTTCTATATTTATATTAATGCAACATCAATACATCATCCATGGGCAAATTAGAGATTTTAAAGCGTTTAAGAGCACAACATCGTCAATTTCCGTTAAATTCCTAACGTTATTATTAACGGAAGGGGTCTGAAGCATAATTTACCCCAAAGGGAGGATAAAGTAATTTATCCTATTTTTAATTATCTAGCAAAAAGAAAAAAAAAAATCTACGTCGTGATAAACCTGCTATCATGATCGTGTAATTATCATAAAGAGAAAGAGGGCAAGAACAATTGAAGGTATAGTCAAGTCAACGAGACAAAGAAAGGAGGGCTAATGAGCCAATTAGCAGATTCGGTAAAGTAGAAATTGGGCCTACTGAAGCCCATTATGGTCCATTTATTTGGGCCGAGTCCCGTTCTCCTGGCCCCACGCGCAATAATTAATTGTCATTATTTGTCAAGATGTCTCTGTTGAATTCTTTTCTTCGAAGTTTCTTCTTTATAATTTAAGTTAATGCTATTGCTGGGATTCGCAATAGTAAATGACCATTGCACCCTGCACTCTGTGCTCTAACAAGTCAACGTACCAGGGGTAGTTTCGGTAGTTAGCTCTCCCTGTTCTCGTTTCTCTCTCTCTCACTCTACTGCGTTGCAGACAGAGTTGCAGTTGTCAAGAAAAATGGCGACGGAGGGAAAGAGCCTCGGCGATATTACGGAGATGGAGGACTTGATAAAGAGAGCTTGTCCTCTGGCCCTGAAGGCTCATAAGGCTGCTACTGCTACCACCTACTACACTCGCAACGTACATGCCAAAGAAGTCATCTTTGCCTTCTCCGGTTCATGGTCAGTCGACGAGTGGTTTGCTCCTGAGCACCCTTTTGCAGAATCAAAGCTCGTCCTTGAGCTCTTCCCTTTTCTTAGAAGCATCGGAAACGATGAAACCGCCGTCGTTAACGCATCATTTCTCAGTCGTTTCCAAAAAGTTTTGCAGACTAATGGGTTTCGTGACGAGGTAGGTAGTCAACGCCAGTTCTTATGTCCTAGCTGCTGCTACAGTTTCGATTTCAGCCATTGTTTCTTGTTTATAGCTACCTATTATAATGGAAATGCGCAGGTTTTAAGATCGATTTGATGGGTTTTTCTTTATAATTTTTTTTTTTCCGTTCAGGTGAATAAAGCTTTGAGTCAGGAAAAGCAAATTGTGTTTACCGGGCACTCGTCCGGCGGTGCCATCGCCGTCCTTGCTACCATCTGGGTACTAGAACATCATATACGACGAAAAACTGATCAAAACCAGAACCCAAATCAAAACCAGAACCCAAATCAAAACCAGAACCATGTTCTTCCTCGATGTGTCACCTTTGGATCCCCCCTCGTCGGTGATCGTGTTTTCGGGCACGCTCTCCGGCGAGAGAGGTGGTCTCACCTTTTCGTTAATTTCGTCACGAGATACGACATTGTTCCTCGTCTCTTACTTGTCCCTCCTTCATCCATTCAACGGGAAAAGCTACAGACAATTCTTGATTCCATCAAGACAGGGCCCCAAAAAATTACTAAAGAATCAGCAACAGATTTCTTTAGCACTGTGATGAGGAATGCCTTGTGCGTCGCAAGCCATGATGCCTGCTCGCTCATGGGGTGCACCGATTTGTTGCCGGGGGCCATAGCCGGCTTCATTGACCTTAGTCCATACCGACCTTCTGGAACCTATGTCTTCTGTATGGGCAACGGAAAACTGGTCGCCGTGAAGAATCCAGATGCCGTTCTGCAATTACTCTTCTACTTCCTCCAGCTGAACCCTGCACAGGCCGTCGATGATGTTGCTGGGAGAAGTCTCAAGGAACATCTGATGTACAAGACTGAATTGCAGGGAAGCCTGGCAAAGCCACACTTGGTCAATCTAGATCCTCCAATTTCTTCAACAAATGCTGACACAGTTCTGAATGATCTTGGGTTGGTAAGTTCAACTCTTGCTTCTTCTTACTAGTTCAATCGGACATTACAAGAATTGCTAGGTGACGTTCTCTGTGCTTATGCCGCATTCCAGAGCACGAAGGCAAGGCTGTGCCTCTGCGCAGCAGAAGAGTCGGAGAGGCAGAAACTAGAAAAGCAAAAGAAGATCGAGGCTAACTGTGGAAAAATCAAAATAGCTCTCAGGAAGCTGAACAATTATCGATCCAAATGTGAGGTACATAAGGTAGGCTACTACGATTCGTTCAAACGCCAAGAAGGCGAAAAAGATTTCTTGGCCAATGTGATCAGGCTCGAATTAGCAGGGATGTGGGATGAGATTATCGAGATGCTAAAGACGTATGAACTGCCTGATGACTTTGAGATTAAGCCGGATTGGGTTAAGCTGGGGACGGAGTTCCGACGCCTTGTGGAGCCTCTGGACATAGCCAATTTCTACCGGCATTCGAAGAACGATGACACCGGTGCGTACATGAAACGGGCTAGGCCAAAGCGTTATAGGTACACACAGAGATGGCTTGAGCATGTCGATAGGAAGGGAACAGGAGACTATTCCGAGTCCTGTATCTGGGCCAAGGTAGAGGAGCTCTGCCTTGCTGCTGCTGCCGGAGGAAAACCTCCTCAAGAAGTGAAACTCAGGGTGGTGGAATTGGAGAAATTAATTTCAGTTGCAGAGAAAAATAAGCAGTTAAGTAAGGATATGTTCTTTGATGAATCTACCCTTGTCAAGTGGTGGAGAAAACAGGACCCTGAGATCAGGTCGGTGGCTACCATTATTGCAGGACTCGTGGATGGCAGAGGAAAAGATCTTCCTTCTGCCTGTTAGATCCGTTAATCGTAGTACAACCATTGTAGTCAATTAATGATGTTGTTCAGGTTAAATTCTTGTTCAGATGGAGAGTGTCGAACTTATGTTACTACTGTATCACTTTAAGTCATTGGTTTGAACCTTGAGTGTTAGAAACGATCTCATGAAGCCAGTGCCACTGATAATCTGGTATGTAAGTTTTAATTCTATGTATCAAATGAGCTAGTTCTGAAATGTTGGAGGTTTCAAAGAATCATCATAACAAAATAATGGGGACATGATGCAACAATCTGGAGCAACAAGTTGAACATCGACAATATTAAGCAATTTCTTTCCAATTGCATCTTCATCAGCAACTTTAAAATCTGAATTCCCAAGCGTTGTGGGTTTTGAATACTATACATTACACATTACCAAAAAAAGAATTCTCTCTAGTCTGTACGATAAAGTATAAAGAGTAAAGAGAAAGACTGTTAAACTAGACCGATGACAGTGCACTAAAATCTTCCCCCACCCTCTTTCTTTTGACAAGAACAGACTCTAAATGCATACATAATTCAAGAATGGATCCAATTCAATAGTGTGCTACAGGAAGGCACCATTTTCAAAATTCAGTCAACATGGGTTACATATTTGGGGACTCGGATCCATATATAGCTTTCTTGCTGGAAATTAGGTGGCTTCTATACCCATTCTGTTAGCTATTGCTCGTCTGTCTTTGATGCAGCTGCTTCTTTCAATTTTTCTAATTGTTTCCGGAGATATGCTTGCCTCAGTTTCTCCCTACGAGCTGTGGCTTGCTCTTGCCTACGCAACTTGAGTGCAGACACCTTTTCTCTTGCTTTATTTGCCTCCTCATGAACCTCCCTGGGAGAGAACCATAAGTAAATTGTTAGAGGAATGCATGATGTCAGTCATTGGGACTTCTAGGGAACTATTACATCCACACAAATAGGTTACAGTAAAAGACGAACACATTGACAATGGTAGTATTAAAAGGAAAGAATTGAAATGCAATAAAAATGAATGTTGTTGTTATTAGAGGTGTTTTAGTTATAGACTGATATTATAAGGGGCATTCAAAGACCTATACAAATGAAATAATTTCATTTTGATTTTTATAGCACGCAAAGTGTGTCATCGTTTGCTGTTATGCAAGTTTAACATACCTAAAATATCCATCTTTGGACATCCCAACCAATCTATCACAAATAACATATTTAAAAAGAAGTGACCTTTCATTAAAAAAAAAAGAAGTCATTTCTTGTCTTGTTGAAATGGATTCATTTTAATTTGATGACATAGAGTTAAAGAAAGCATTGACAAATGCTGTTCATCATATCCATCCATATTCAACTAATGCTAACATAGTTTATACTTTATAGCCATACCTTACAAAGCGCTTGTGCTCATCATTGTCTACTGTGCTAGCTGTCCGCCCAGGTCCTAAAGTTTTAGTGTTGAGCAGATAAGAAGCATCATTTTTGTCATCTTCGTTCTCTACTGATACCCCAGGAGAAGCATCATGTCTCTGCGGTTGCTGTGACTCTTCCTGCACGAGGCTCTTACGGAAAAAATCCACACAATACTTCTCCTTTTCTTCCTCATCTGAGAGCTCTCCCCTTGCAAGCTTTTCATATAACTCGGCTTTCCTCTCTAATGCTGCATAGCTAGCTGATCCATCATTTACTGCTTTTAGCTCAAGCTTATCCCTGGAATGTTTAGCAAAAAAATCACTTTATACTGACCAAGATTGACTTCAGTAACTGAGGGGAGAGAGTATTATGGCTTCCTTGTAGATGATAGAATAGAACATGTTCTATCATTATAAATGAAACATGTTTTATCATTTATTCAGAGTGTTGACATTAGGCATAGTAAATAAAATAACATGTTTGTTTGACCAGTAAAAAGAATAGAGATTTATTTATGTAAGTGCAAACTCCATGAGCTGTCCATGGAAGCTAGCTCACCTCCTTGCAGAAATCCATGAGCTCTCTTCTTTGCTGAACTGCTCCTTTAGATGGATTCCCCGGGAGATCAATGGAACAGCAGATGCCTTAGCAAAGCAAGATTTGGGAAGGGATTTTTTGTATAGTGCAAACTCTTTGCCATCTTAGTTTGATACATGCTTTTCTTTCTGTGCTTTTCTGGCCTGTTTGTACATCTCTTATGTACATCCCTCCCCTGTTTTTTTGGATATAAGTTATCTTTCTCTTCAAAAAAAAAAACACAATAAAATAAGTGGAAATTTGGACTTAAATGTACCCAAAAAGCCATATGATGTGGAGAGAATGAGAAGGCTAGTGCTAACACCTCACAATATACTAATATACCAAAAAGCCTACAAGCTATAAGTTTGTTTTATATAAAATGTTTTGATAACTCTCTTGACATTTGTTTCTGGATTCTTGAAAGGAAACAGAAAAATATAGAACTGGGAGAACAGAGGCACCCAGTCCCAGTTTTACTACATTCTTTTTTGTGTGGGGAGCTTCCCTAATTGACCCATCCCAGGCCTTGAACTGGAGCTTCCAAGGCAGGTTCTTTAGGGATCTTCCCCAATTGAGCTGATTGGGAGATAGGAGTCCTTTCTACAAGAATATACTGACTATATTAGGTTTTAGCTAGCTATAATTGGAATAGATTGTTCTTAAACATGGACTATGTTGCCATAGGAATATCTCTATTTGATCTCAAATGGATGAATGGCATGCAATCCTATGTGTCTACTGACAGGGTCAACAAATTTACAAACCATGAAAATTGTTCTGATGATTTGATATCTTAGAATCTACCAGGAAAATTGAAGATTGCACAGCCAGACTTATTTCACTCTCACGGTCAATTTAATTTTATCAATATATTCACAAAGTTAAATCCAATTTAGTGATTGAAAATTCACATGCAATTTGTGAAGCAAAGTCACAGATACTTTCATGACCAGTTTTTATATTTCATGTTCTCCTCATAACTCCAAAGTATTAGGGCTTTACTCTTTACCCCTTATGAAGGTAAGGCATACCATATGCCAACATTGATGTTTGCAATTTGTGAGACAAAGTCACAGGTACCTTCATGCCATATGCTGACATTCATGTCTGCAACAGGTTACCCTGCATTCCCTTTTTTCAATCATTAGTTACTTCATATTCTTTGGATCCACTCTTATTTATAGGAGCACAAAAGAAACTGCCTATTGTGACTTGTTGAAGTAGTGAAGCTAGATTTAAGGCCTTCCTAAAATGGAGCTCCTCTATTTAATCTACTTCAGCCAGCTACTCTATTCTTTGATTAAAGAAGTGCCTCTACAAGACCACTAAATCATCTATAAAGATAGATTATCATTTTGGTTCCTGAGAAGTGGCATGAATAAATTATTTACTACCTAGCTGGTGCATTTGCTCCACAAATTTCCAACAAAGCCCCTAGACAAGAACTTGGTTTTGTAGGGGGAAAGCATTAGGCATCATGCCAGAACCTAATTTTCGAGAAATGATAGAGATCCTCATAGGACCTCAATATAGAAAAATCTAGATATGAAGGTGGCACATTTCTTGGCCTATTTACAGATATATTGTTCCATAATTTGTATTTCCTTTACCTTTAATTTTCTTTATGTATTCCTGTTATTCTAAGGGAATCTACTCTAATTTCTACATTTTTTTCATAATTAACATATGAGACCAAAATGGATTTTAACTGTTGCTCAAATTCTTTCAGCTGCCAGTATGCATTTGGAGCATAGGTGTTCAAGAACAGATCCTACTAAATAGAAATTTTCTGACTCGAGCTATCAAATGATCAATGAACTCAAATTTCAATTATAAACAGACAAAGAAAACACAGAATCTACGCAGAATTCTAACAAAAATTGCTTATTTTTAAAAAATTGTAAGAGAATATAACTACCCACTAAAATCACCTGAAGGAAAATCATAAAAGGGAGAAAGAAAGAAAGCGTACTTATTAGCTCGGGACTCAACGCCAGAATTCTTCTGGGAGAAGACATCATGGGGGACGATTTTCTTCTTGGCGCGGTGGAATTCGACGTCGGGGGCTAATTCCTTGGCTTTCTTGGCCTCTTCCTGGGTTTTGTAAAGCTGGGCCTTGAGCTCGAGGATGGAGGAGGCTCCCACACCTTCGATGGCCTTGTGCTTCTTTGGCATCACAGAAGATTCCGTTAGCCATCCTAGTGATTCCACCACCCTCTTATTCCTCCCCTCTTCCACCATCCTCCTCTTCCTCTTCTTCTTCTTCTTCTTCGAATTAATTGATTCGATTATTGCCGCTTCAAAAACTCTCTCTACTACCGGAAAGAGAACCGGGGAAGACGACGGAGACGAGGGAGGTATCTGACTTAGGGATTGGGAGCTTCACAGCGGCAGAAGCCTAGTGCTGTCAATGGGTTGGGGTCCGACTCGATTAGACCGGTTCTGGTTCCAGTATCTGATAGATCGGTTCCGATTTTTGATATATTGTCTCGATTATTATTAGTTTGAGATTGATTCTACAGAATACTGAATCGATTGAGACCGAGAGGCATTTCAACTTTTCAAGATTCGATTGTCCAGAAAATCGATTCATTCAGTTAGTCTAAAATTACAAATCCTATCGGTTCTGGTTTGGTTCTAAATTTTTAATATTTTTTATCAGGTTAATTTCGATTATACCTATATCCTTAAATTTCATTTGGATTCAGTGTCAACATCATTTGTGTAAAAGCACAATGAAAAAATTTTACACTGAACTATATAATAAGTGACCGTTATATTTTGAAAATCATGATAAAAAAATATAAAGTTTTACAACATAGCATTTACACTTTATACTTTATGAGGTTTTATATAGATTTACGATGTAAAATTCCATTTCATTCAAATGCCAACAAATCTAAACTGGAATAAAATTTTACCCTAATCAAAATTACACTTCTTTCAAATGCCTACAAATCTAAATTGGAATAAAGTTTTACATGGATTCACGATATAAAACTTTATGCTTGATGAGGTTTTACATAGATTCATGATGTAAAATTCCATTTCATTCAAAGGCCAACAAATCTAAACTGGAATGAAATTTTACCTCAATCATAATTACACTTCTTTCAAATGCCTACAAAACGGAATCAATATAAATTTTATATGAATTTTTAATTTACATTGCTTCCTAAGGCAAAATAGGGATGCCAATAAGTCATATCATATCAAATTCGAATCTGAAAGCTAGATTTGGATACATCGCTTGATCCTAAGGAATCGGATACCCGATATACCGATAAGATATTCAAATTCGAATTCGAACCATAATTTTGGAAATCGGATGAATTCTTATTGATCGATCGGATTTTTTTATTGAATACGGGATTTTGGATCTACGATACCTCTAGTTTGTGGACCTCAAAACTTGCCAGTTGCCACTTGTTCCATTTTACATGGAAACCGCTGTGTGAGAGGAAGGAACTGGAAAAGGAGTCGAGAGCTGATCAGACCGGTTTTTTGATGGGTTTGATGACATTTCCGGTTCGACCCCAGAAAGCCATTACTAGTTACTACACGCCAATTCCTTGGCACCCAAGATTCTGATGATCAATCCTTCCTGGCTTCTTTTATAAGGCTATGTTTGGTTTGAAAGAAAAGGTTGGAAAATCTATACAAGATTTGTAAAGTTTCTTTATCTTTTCCTATTTTTATCTTTTCCTTCCTTTCCATAGTTTTTCCTTCAAACCAAACACAGCCTAAATGATTTTATTTTCTGGGAAACTCCCAAATGATTTAAAACTTTTATTCACGGTACTTCTCCATCTCTCTCTCTCTGCTAGTCAAGTGCTTATGGAACAATTCACTCTTTGAAATAAATAAATAAAATGTTTATAATGTTCTTTTCTTCTACATACTCGTTCAAAGACTTAACCAGCAAGAAAACCAAGCTTCAGCTTCTGACTGTATTAAAAAAACAACCTTTTCCATGCAAAAAGTTGAAACAGAAAGCACATAAGAATGATCTTAATCTATGAAACTTGACCCAGAAAAATAAAATAAGGGAACCAACGATTTGAATGAGCCTGCAGAAGCTGGGCAATGTCCTGGTCAATCGAAATATAATTTCTCCATTGCTAGCAGCTGGCTGGTTAAAGAAATCTCTAGTAATTGGCCACGCCATGGTGAAACCTTATTACCTGCTCTAGTGCTATCTTATAAACATCAAGTAATCTCAACATAACTTGAAGAAGAAAGCAGCACAGATACATGGAAATCATGGCTCAAGCAGCTTTAGCAGGAGAGGTCATCAATCTCTTATTTCCTGTCTTCCTCTCACTTTGCCTCTTCTTTCTCTTCATCAAGCTCATTAAATCTGCATCATCAGCTACAGGTCCACCACTTCCACCAGGCCCACATCCATGGCCTGTCGTCGGCAACATTTTTCGCCTGGGAAGGAAGCCCCATGTTAGACTCAGCCAATTAGCGCAAGTTCATGGTCCTCTCATGTCACTAAGTCTAGGCAGACAACTTATCGTTGTTGCATCATCGCCTGCAACTGCAACCCAAATTCTCAAGACCCATGACAAAATACTCTGTGGTCGCTATGCTCCGGTCTCTAGCAGACGCAATGATCAATTGAAGTATCTGGATAACTTCTTGTGGACTGAGTTGTTCTCAACCAGAGCAATTGATTCTCAGGCAGCTTTGAGGGAGAAGAAGGTCAGGGAGCTGATACGCTATCTGGGTTCAAAGGAAGGGGAAGTAGTGAACATTGGAGAAGTAATGTTTGCTACTGTTTTCAACATCCTGTGTAATCTTTTTCTGTCAAAAGACTTCATTAGCCTGGAGGATGATGAGATTATGAAGGGAGGGATTAAGAGACTTCTGAGGAGTATTTCGGAGGTGGCGTCTACTCCAAACTTGGCTGATCTTTTCCCCATATTAGGTCCATTGGATATTCAAGGGCTAAACAAGAAGGCTAGAGAACTGTTTGTGAAAATTACTGCCATGTGGGAAGATATCATCAAAGAAAGAAGAGAAGCACAGAGTGCTGGTGGCCATGTTTCAAGGCAAAGGGATCTTCTGGATGTTCTAATCGACAACAACTTCAGTGATGATCAGATCAACAATTTACTACTGGTTTGTTCTCTCTCTCTCTCTCTCTCAAACACACACACAGTGCCACAAACAGACACACTAGGCCAGACTGACCAGGACCATAATTGAATGGCTTGAGTGGAGTAAATACATGGATTTTGTTTACAGTGTATGGGCTTTATGAGTTGATGTGGTGAACTCAGGCAATTTCTTGTGGCTGCCACTAAAGCAAATTCACCTATTTCCTTGTGGAAAGTTCCCTGGTTCCTTGATTCTATGCCCTCAAAATGTAATCCTTTTAAGTAGTGGAAGCAGGGATTCATGTACCAGACCCATCTTAAAGAAGCCAAAAATAATGGGTCAAGGAAATAGGAAGCCATGGATCTGAAAATCCAGATAACTACCAGTAAGTAAAGCTACCTGTTCAGAAATCAGAAACTAATGGCGTTAATCCTTGTATTGCAGAAGTTGTTCACTGCTGGTACACACACTAGTAGCTCAACAATTGAATGGGCAATGGCGGAGATGATGAAAAATCAAGAATCCCTGGTCAAAGCTCGTATAGAACTAGCAAGAGAGATCAAAAGAGAAAACCAAGTAAGAGAGGCTGATCTCTGTAACCTAGTATACCTGAATGCCTGTCTGAAAGAGACACTGAGACTACACCCTCCTGCGCCATTCCTCCTCCCTCACCGAGCCATCAAAACATGCACAGTGATGAATTACACCATTCCAAAGGACTCTCAGGTCTTTGTGAACGTATGGGCAATTGGGCGGGACTCCATGGCTTGGAGCAACCCATTATCCTTCAATCCAGAGCGCTTCCTCTCGTCAAATTTGGGTTTCATGGGGAATAATTTTGAGTTCATACCGTTTGGTGCTGGAAGGAGAATCTGCCCGGGACTACCCATGGCTGGCAAGCAAATTCAACTAATCATGGCCTCCTTGATCTACTGCTGTAATTGGTCTCTCCCAAATGGCACTCACCCATCCACGCTAAACATGAATGACAAGTTGGGGGTTGTGTTGCAGAGGGAACAACCTCTACTCCTCATTCCTAAACTGAGAAGGAGAAATTATTAACAAATTTCTTTTCTTGTAGATTGTGTACAACTATACATTGATTCGTTGGTTAATTGGTTGAGAAACTATTTAATTAAGAAATAAACTAATTGTAAGGATGCATTCATACATATTTTTTTTATCTGAAATGGTGATTCCAATTTGTTGTGGTAATACAACAATAGAAATTTCTTGCCTTGTAGACTACATTTTTCAGGTGCATTTTGGTCAATAAAATTCCTACTGTTCTGTCCTTTATGCCATTGAGTTGGTCCGGGTAATAAATGAATCTTCCCATTGGCAGGAGCTGTTCTGCTGTTCATTGCTGGTACAGACACTAGTGTATTAACTATTAACAATCGAATTGGGATTGACAGAGCTGTCAAAAATTTGAAGAGATAATGATCAAAGGGCGCCCTGAACTAGCAAGAGAGATGAAAGAAGAAATTGTGAGAGAATTTGATTTATGGCAATTACCATTCTTGAATGCCTGTGTGAAAGAGGCATTGAGATTGCACCTTCATGCACCATTCCTCCCCCTTTACCAAGTCGTTGACACTCGCTTAGTGATGAAATACGCCATTCAAGAGGTCTCCCAAATCTTTGTTAACATGTGGGCAATTGGACATGACCCTGTGGCTTGGAATGATCCATTATCCTTTAAATTGGAATGATTTCTTCAATTGGATTTGGAATTTTCACACCTTTTGGTGTTGTAATGATTTAATTTAGGTTTGAAAGTGTAAGTTTATGATAAAACACATAAATCACTCTTTGTAGATGCTTCTTAGTCACTCCAAGGAGTTTAATTGTGTTTTGACGACCAAAACATATCTGCTGGTTACATGAAGGGAGCCACCAGTCTGTTGTGCTTAATCATCAACTTCAGTAAAATTTATGCCAATGTTACTATGTGGATTGCCTCCTCTTTATGCAATCATTTTGATTTTTGATGTGAAAAGTATTAAAAGAGAACCCCATACAGGACTCACTAAATGATTGGCCTTGGTTTTGAAATAGGGCACTTGATTAGTAATGAACGTTGAGTCCAAACCCCACATCCGGGGCCTTACTTGTTGGACCGAGTGGCTTATGGCCCTCGATATTATCCTCGACATGTAAGACTATCCATAGGCCAACGAAAATAACCACATGATCGATGAAATATCTGCTCCATGTGGACCAGCATGCACACAATCAACACTTTTTTCTATTATTATTATTATTATAAAATAAAATCTGTTTTGACTTATCTCTTTTAGATTTTGTCGATTAAAATAGTTATTGGTTGAGAAAATGTCTCAACAAGCAGGGACAAGTATCTCATCCCAGTGCAGGCTAATCCTAATTATTTAGAGAAATTTGTGGGTAATTCCTATAACAAACCCAATAATTATAAAAGGGTCCATAAATAAAACCCAAAGTAAAGAGTGCACTTGGATTATAGAGGACATATTTCCCTCTCAGCATAACACTCTCTTAATCTCTCTTATCTTGATTATTAGCAATTTTAATTGTGGTAGAACATTGCCCTCCACTTGGGCTGTTGAAAAAGTTTGGGCCCAGTATCCAAACTTGGCACACGTTCCTGGAATATCATCAACACCATCAAAGTCTTTCATTACCTTGTACTAATGTGTTGTTTACTTCTCTTGCAATGTATTTCAGCAGATCTGTTTTCCTAGAGAGCTGGAAAAGAGCCTTCTGGTTCCTCCACTCAGTTCCATTGGTGTATGTGATTGCATTACAAACCACAGGTTTCCTGGCCTTAAAGTAGGATAAATACTGAAAGTTCTTCCACAAATCTCTTGAGCATCCAGTTAGTCATACGAACTAACAGGGTTCCAATAGCACAGAAAAGTCAAACCAGTAACATTAGGAACCATAGGGGAACGATCCATTCAAAGAAAAAGTAGTCTTGATTGTGTTTTAATTATTGAAATATTGTCAGGAAACTGGTATCAGTAGTCATTTCAGTCACACTAAACAAAAAAAAGTGAAATATTCAGAAAATAAATGCATTGCAACACAAAAGAAAACGTGACCCAAAGGTTCAAACACATAATTCAGGAACTTTGGAGAGTCAGTGACGCTTCTTCCCTGTTGCAACTTCCCAAGCTTGTAAGATATGGTTCACAATTTCCTCCACACCAAGCCCATGCTTAACCTGCATATATCTCACTGGTGTAGATACATAGTTGTCTATGGACAAAAGCATGTGGAACTCTAAATTTTCTTTCAGTGTTTTCTTACATATAAAACCCATTCAAAGTGGTTCAAACTCCTAAGATTGGCAATCTGACAATTGAAATTAAAGAAGCTCTGAGAAAAAAACGAAAACAAGAATGGCAGTAAAACTGGATGTGTCCCAATATGTGGCAATGCATGGAAAGATTTGTCACCAAGTTTACTAGATCAGTGTATAAGATTTTAAGGACAAGAAATGCTAAACAAAAGGAATAAAATACCCTTGTGTCTTATATAAAAATTACGAATACACAGTTTAACCAACAATAGAAGGATCAGGTTTCGGACTTGTCTTGCAGTCTATGTGGGAGCAGTGCTGAATCTACTGATCATTTGTGTATCCATTGTCCGTATTCTGCTCAGTTGTGGAACCATTTCCTCAGCTCCTTGAAGGTATGCTGGGTGATGCCGAGGTCAGTAAAAGAGCTATTGTGTTGCTGGCAGCTTATGGGTTTGAGCAAGAAAAAGAATGTCTGGAAGATGGTTCCAATTGCTGTAATTTGGTCCATCTGGACAGAGGAATAGAAGGATTTTCAGTAACAAGATTCTAAGTCCGGAAGAGTTAATTCAGAAATCAGTGGGCAAGCTGATTTCTTAGGTGTCTGTGGCTGCGGATTTTAGAAACTGTAATGTGTCAGATGTATTTATTTCTAGCTCTTGATGGAAAGTGTATTTGCTGATTTGATCAGTCAGCCTGTTCTGGGACTGATCTCAGCCTCCTGTGTGTAATTTCTTATCAATATATTACTTTACCTTTTCCAAAAAAAAAAATATTTGAGGTCACAATGGAAACACTGGAAAGTGTAATTGAGAGAAGATTAAGACATAAGAGAGGAGTATCAGAAAAACCATCTTTCTTTATGGCATGAAGATCAATTATTAAGGCTATATTCTAAGTTCAAGGAGAAGCTTTGGGAAAGAGGAAAGATCTTAACATGATTTTTTTTTGTTAACCAATAAGGCATAATATGGGGGACCATTATTTGGTGTTAATGGTAAAATCTTGGACTGTCAAGCATGAGAACGTGGGTTCAAGTCTGAGAGCAGCCACTTTGTGCAAAAAGGCCAAAGGTTAGGACTATATCCAGTCCACTCCTCCCAAGACCCCAGATGACAGGGATCTACATTAGGAAATGGCCTTTTAATCAGTAAGGCATTGTTAGAGTACACAAAACATGGGTATTTTGGTCATTTGGGTTTATCTATTTGAGAGTGAAAGGTCTGTTTTGTTTAAGTTTAAGTTATGTGTCCCATCACTTATGAGGGACACTGGTCTTTCTTGTAACTATGTTATTGGAGATAAATAAAAGTGGGCCGACTAGAGAGAGGACTGATTTTCCTCTACTGGCCGAACCCTTCTTCTTCTTCTCCTCTTCTTCTTCTTCTTCTTCTTCTCTACTGTAACCTAGGACTAAATAAGGTTTTCACATGGTATCAGAGCGCATGTAACAAGTTCAGTTCTGCTTGTCTTGCTCTTTTATTCTGGTTTACCCAGTATTTTTTTTTATCGCCCTCCTCTCTAGGGTTTTGCAGATTTCTCAAGAACCACTGGGAGATTAAGGGAAAGGTTGAAAAGGAGTGGTCGTTTTTCTCTGTAGGAGGCCTTCATGCCTCCGGTTTGTGGTGCAGTGGCTGTTTGTGGTGATTGGTAGGAAGCTCTCTATTCGATGGCATGAAGAGAGCAGGTTCGGGTGAACAGTGTTCAGCTGAGTACAAGTTGGTTCTGCAGAGTGCAGTGTAAGTGTTTGGTTTAATGGCTGAGTGATTTCAGCCCTTGTATTTGGTGTGTGAATGGTTCTGCAGTGTGCAGTATAGGTGTTTGATTTAATGACTGAGTGATTTCAGCTCTTGTATTTGGTGTGTGATTGGTTCTGCAGTGTGCAGTACAGGTGTTTGATTTAATGACTGAGTGATTTTAGCTTTTGTATTTGATGTGTAATGTGTATTTGAATAAGTTGGTGGTGCTGAAAGTGATATAAGTTTTGTGGAAGTGCGTGAGGTTGTGCTGAATATTTGAAGGTGAATACTCTACATATAGCAGTGATTTCTTTGTGAGGTAAAGTGAATTAGTTAAGATGGCATCAATTAGAGATGGGAATGACAATAAAACAGGTGTTATGATTTTTCCAGATTACCTAAATGTTCAAATGACATCTATTAAGTTGAATAGTGAGAATTATGTGCCGTGGGCAAAGTCTGTGGAGGTGTTTTTAAAAGCCAAGAAAAAAGTAAAACATGTGAGAGAGGAGAAACCCTCATATGATTCTCTAGGGTTTAGTGATTGGGAACAGGAAGATGCACAAATAATGACATGGCTGTGGAATAGCGTGGAACAAAAAATTAGCGTGAACTTTATATTCCTAGATACGGCTAAAGAAATCTGGGATCATGCTAAGAAACTGTATTCCGGGCAAGACAATACAACTAGGGTGTATCATTTGTACCAAGAGTACTTTAATCTGAAGCAAGGCAGTCAAAGCTTGGAGGAATACTATGCAAGTCTGAGGAATATCCGAAATGAGCTCAAGGTGTATGAGCTTGTTCGAGCAACTTGATGTGACAAGGTTTCTGGTGGGTTTGAAGGCTGAATATGAGCTTGTCCGAGCACAAATACTGGGGGGGGGGGTATGCTCTTCCCTCACTTGAAGAAGTTTTTGCCCGTCTTAGGATGACATCTATTGAGTCTATAGAGCATTCTTCTCTCTCAGACAGATCTGGTTTTGTGGTGACTAGAGGGGGAGGCTGTGGAAATAGAGGTGGTGGTGGTGGTCGTGGACTTCTAGGTAACCGTGGTGGTCCCATGTTTAACCGTGCTGGTGGCCGGAGTGGAGGTCGGGACTCAGGTGGAGGTCGTGGTAAAGGAAGAAGTAATGCCCCTAGGAATTGTACATACTGTGGATTAGAGAGGCACACGGTTAATTTCTGCTATGATTTACATGGTCCACCCAACACTTGGGCTAACCATGTTGTGACTAAGGGTAGTGGTACAACTACTGAAAGTCAGCAAACTGACCCGATCCCCTTCACATCTACTGGTGTTTTTGGGAAGGAGATGGTGAGTGTACCCCATACAGTATATGAGCAGTTCCTTCACACATCTTCTGAGCAGAACACAACTACCCTTGCCCATTCAGGTATGACTTGCTTGGCTTCCAAGCCTTCACACTAGATCATTGACTCCGAAGCCTCGGACCATATGTTTGGGACTCCTAATGTATTTTCTTCTCTTTCTCAATCCTCCACATCTCAAACAGTTACTCTTGCTAATGGTTCTACATCTCCCATCTATGGTGTTGGTGATGTTGATCTCTCCTCCTTGTCTTTATCATCTGTTTTATATGTCCCCAAGTTCCCCTTTAACCTTATGTCTGTTAGTAGATTAACCAAGTCACTTAATTGTTCCATAACATTTTATCCCTCTTCTTGTGTGCTTTAGGATCTCAAGACGGGGATGAAGATTGGTGGAGGGCATGGGGCAGGTGGATTGTATTACCTTGATGGTGGTGGCCCTCCAGTAGCTTTTCAGTCGTCTCTTACTCCTCTTCAATGGCCCTGTAGACTTGGTCATCCTTCTTTCAAGGCTCTGAAGTTGCTGGTTCCTTCCTTGAGTCATCTTTCATCTTTGGATTGTGAGTCATGTCAGCTTGGTAAACATCATAGAGTCTCTTTTAGTCCAAGAGTTGATAGTCGTGTCTTGAGTCATTTTTCTTTAGTTCATTCTGATGTCTAGGGTCCAATCAAAGTAATGTCATACAATGGCTATAAGTATTTTGTAATTTTTGTTGATGACTTTTCAAGGATGACATGGATTTATCTTATGAAAGATCGCAGTGAATTGTTCTCTATTTTTCAAAAATTTTATGCTATGCTGAAATACGTACCCAATTTGGTGTTCATATTAAAATTCTTCGCTCTGATAATGCTAAAGAGTACACCTCAATACCATTTCAGCAATACTTAAAGCACCATGGGATAATTCATCAAACTTCTTGTGCCTACACCCCACAACAGAACGGTGTAGCTGAACGGAAAAATCGACATCTCCTTGAAACTGCTCGGTCTTTGATGCTTAATATGAATGTCCCAAAGCATTTTTGGAGTGATGCTGTCCTCACATCCTGTTTTCTCATCAATCGGATGCCCATGTCCATCCTTGGAAGTCAATCCCCCTTCTCGGTGTTGTTTCCCACCTTGTCTCCGTTTCCTCTCACCCCAAGAGTCTTTGGATGTGTTTGTTTTGTTCAAAACTTGGGGCCTGGTTTAGACAAGTTAGATGCACGAGCTACTAAGTGTATCTTCCTTGGCTACTCAAGGACTTAGAAAGGGTATAAGTGCTATAACCCTAACTTCCATAAGTCATTTGTGTGCTCCGATGTCAACTTCTTTGAATCGGTTCCTTTTTTCTCGGATACTGTGGTTTCTTCTCCTTCCCCCGTAATTCTCTTCCGTCCCTATTGCGGATCCCCTTCCCGTGGTTCCCATTCCAGTTGCAGATTCACCTCCCGTGCCAATTACTACTGAGAGGCCACCAATCAGACAAGTGTATACTCACAGAAGAGCACCGGCCCCTCCTCCAATTCAGCCATCGTCGACAGATCCTGTCATTGCTTCTTCTCCCTTGGACCTTAATCTTCCTATTGCCTTGCGGAAAGGTAAACGCACTTATACTTCTCATCCTATTTCACACTATGTTTCAGCTGCTCACCTTTCTGCTTCTCATTGCAACTTTATATCACTGCTATCATCTGTTTCCATTCCCAAGACTGTCTAGGAAGCCCTTACCTCCCCAGGGTGGCGACAAGCCATGGAAGAGGAACTCTTTGTTCTACAACACAATCACACGTGGGGAACTCACTGCTCTTCCTCTTGGTAAGCATGCCGTTGAGTGTAAGTGGGTTTACATAGTGAAGTATCTTCTAGATGGCAGTGTGGAGCGATTGAAGGCCAGGTAAGTGGCCAAGGGCTATTCTCAGTTGTATGGTGTGGACTATATGGAGACATTTTCTCCTGTGGCTAAAATTGGTTCAGTTCAGGTGTTGATTTCATTAGCTGCTATGTATGATTGGCCTCTTGTGCAACTTGACATAAAAAATGCTTTCCTACATGATCTCATTGAGGAAGTGTATATGGAGCAACTGCTAGGGTTTGTTGCTCAGGGAGAGGATGGTAAGGTTTGTAGACTCAAAAAGGCAATTTATGGACTGAAACAATCTCCACGTGCATGGTTTGGCAGGTTCAGTGAAGTAGTGAAAGACTTTGGGATGAAACAGTGTCAGGTAGACCATTCTGTGTTCAACCATGACTCAAAAGATAGGAAAATCTTTCTAGTGGTGTATGTGGATGATATTGTCATAACTAGGAGTGATAGTAATGCGATTGACAAGTTGAAGAAATTCCTATAGGACCACTTCAATACAAAAGATTTGGGTAAGCTGAAGTACTTCCTGGGAATAGAAGTTGCAAGGTCAAGGCATGGAATTAACTTATGTCAAAGAAAATATGTTCTCGACCTACTTGAAGAAACAAGACTGTTAGGTGCTAAACCAACAGAGACTCCTATGGAACTTAATGTCAAGTTGAGTGTTGATGCAGGTAAAGAGTTTGATGATCCTGGAAGATACAGGATATTGGTGGGAAAGTTGAATTATCTGACTATTACCCGACCAAATATATCATTTGCTGTGAGTACGGTGAGTCATTTTATGCAACATCCTCGGATTCCTCATTGGGAAGCAGCTCTAAGGATTGTTAGGTACCTGAAAGGTGCTCCAGGTCGTGGTTTGCTATACCAAAGTGGAGGGAGTCTTGAAATAGTAGGGTATACAAATGCTGATTGGGCTGGTTCTATATCAAATAGGAGATCAACTACAGGGTATTGTACCTTCCTTGGTGGCAATCTTGTAACTTGGAAGAGCAAGAAACAAACAGTGGTGGCAAGGAGTAGTGCAGAAGCTGAGTACAGAGCTATGGCTCATATCACATGTGAACTAGTATGGTTGAAGAACTTGCTACAAGAGATGGGGTCTCGGTTGACAAACCCATGAGACTATACTGTGATAACCAAGATGCTGTTCACATCTCTTCCAACCCAGTCTTCCATGAGAGAACCAAGCATATTGAGGTCGATTGTCGCATTGTGAGAGAGAAAGTGATAAGTGGAGTGATAACCACTTCTCATGTGAGCTCAGGAAATCAGTGGGCAGATCTCTTTACAAAGGGATTGTCTCAGGGCAGAGTAGATTATATTTGTGACAAGCTGGGATTACATGACATATACTCTCCAGCTTGAGGGGGAGTGTTAGAGTACACAAAACAGGGGTATTTTGGTCATTTGAGTTTATCTATTTGAGAGTGAAAGGTCTGTTTTGTTTAAGTTTAAGTTGTGTCCCATCACTTATGAGGGACAATATGGTCTTTCTTGTAACTATGTTATTGGAGATAAATACAAGTGGGTCGACTAGAGAGATGACTGATTTTCCTCTACTGGCCGAACCCTTCTTCTTCTTCTTCTTCTTCTTCTTCTTCTTCTCCTCCTTCTTCTCTACTGTAACCTAGGACTAAATAAGGTTTTCACAGGTATAATATAGAACTCTTAGATATAATGGAAGAAAATAACTTGAAAACAGGGATAATTTGCAGAGGTAGTGCCTCCAAAACAAGGACAGAAATATTCAGGGAGGTCTTAGAACTCAAGGTTTCAAAAACATGTAAAACTAAGAAATATATAATATATATGGTGTAGTTTTAGCAAAGATATGAGTAAGCATATGGGCCCATAGGAAAGTGTGGGAACCCAGATCTACTGATGAAGCTTCAGTAACAAAACATGGTGCTGAGCCACCATAGTTGGATAAGGGTGCATCTCTGGGGGCATTTGGGTCAATGGACCTACAAATGTTGATTACCAAAATGTCTCAGAGTCACTGCTTCAGATAATCAAGACAATTCAGTACTATGTTTTAATGCTGAAGCTTCAGCAGAAAATTAATACTTGACATATGGCCCTTTTGGGCCCCAAACCATGGCATAAGGGGCCATAGGAATGTGTGGCAGTGTGGGAGCCCAGATCTACTGATGAAGCTTCAGCAACAAAACATGGTGCTGAGCCACCATAATTGGATAAGGGTGCATCTGGGGGCATTTGGGTCAGTGGACCTACAAATGTTGATTACCAAAATTTCTCAGAGCCACTGCTTCGGATAATCAAGGCAATTCAGTACTATGTTTTAATGCTAAAGCTTCAGCAGAAAATTAATACTTGACATATGGCCCTTTTGGGCCCCAAACCCTCTTGCTATGTCAAGGATTTCCATGTCATTTAGATTTATTCACAAAAGAGATACACTAAGGGGCTGTTTAGTTCCACTGCCGTTTATTTGTACGAATTTTCCCTTGAAAATCGGGACAAAATGTTTTTTGTTACTTTATGACAGCTAGTGCCACTACATAAGACGAACAGTAAAAAAAGGCTCACCACTGGGGGAAACGTAAAAAATGACGTTTCCTCCAACAATGGCTCTCACATAACCTGAGAAAAACGTTTTATTGATAAATGGATTAACCAAACAAAATTCAGAATCCATTGGTGAAACGCCTATTTGGTGCTGAGCTGGCACCAATTTTCTGATAAACGGCAATGGAACTAAGCACCATCTAGATGGAACAGGATAGATTATCGTATTTCAATGCTCAAAGATCAAAAGTTTAAGAATTCCCCCAAAACATATATGTGCATGCACATGCATTTCCATATGCAAATACAACCTAAAAATTGTTAAATAAATATTTTAGTGATTTAAAAGAAAATGCTTAGAAATAGTAAAAAAATTGTCATTTAAGAATGACCATTGGCATTAGTTAAATTTTGAACATTTTAATCCTTTGGAGAATTCTATTCTTCTATTTCACTTTTAATAAAAAATCAGGAATCAAATTCCCCAAGTTATGAGTAAAATCCAAATATGAGAATTTTCACTAGAACTGTTAACCATGAGCTCCAGTCTGGAGTTTGACCTTTTGGATGGTTGCAGGTATATATCAAGAGTATGCTACAGACCTGAGCAAAGACAAAGGGTCCACCATCCCGCATCCGCAGTGCATCACGTTCCATGACTGCCAAGTCAGCTCCAACTGCTGGTGCAATGTCAGTCTTGTTTATTACCTATATTTAGAAACACACAACTCAGGTTAATAGATTTCACCAGAAGCTGAAACAACAGCAACTATGACATTTATTAACGTACTAGGAGGTCAGCTTGAGTAATGCCTGGACCACCTTTTCGAGGTATTTTATCACCACCAGAGACATCTATTATGTATATGATATAGTCAGCCAACTCCCTGCTGAAGTTAGCAGCTAAATTATCTGCACCCAGATATTTATAACATGTTAGACATCCTTAGGTTAAAGCTCAGTTCCATGGACCTGGTTAGGAAACTAGAAAATGTTCTGTTCTCAGATTGGGATTAGGGAGACTCCAAATAACTTAAAATTACCAATTCATGAAACGTGACCAAAGTACTGCATCAAAAAGATCAGAAAATTACCTCCTCCAGATTCACAAAGAAGTAGGTCTGTTTTATACAAGTTAGAAAGCTCCTCAAGAGGACCTAGGTTAATACTGATGTCTTCCCTGATTGCAGCATGTGGACAGCCTCCAGTTTCTACAGCACGTATTCTTTCCTCTGGAAGTGCACCGTGCTTTATGAGAAACTCTCCATCCTCTTTTGTAAATATATCATTGGTCACCTGAAACAAGTTACAGAATTAAGATCCAGGATAAAAATTAGAGGCAACATGTGAAGATGTTGGGCTATCAAGTTTGCAATTGCAAGAACTGAAGTTAGAAAATAACTTAGTTGTTTTTTTTATCCTTTTCTTTTTTTTCCTTTCTTTTTCCCTATTTTTTTCAAGAAGATAACTGATGCATTGAATTATATGGTAAAATGAAGGTTTTCCATGAGGGAACATGCAAGATGCAAAAAATATGAACAAGCAACCCAACTATTTTGGATAAAAAGTTCTCACAATACAAAAAGCCCTCCCAACCCATGTTTGGCATAGCCTGTAGGATTGTTGTTTCTCTTATCTCATTAAAAAGGTGAACCAGTCTCTAAAGCCCAATTCCCATAATCAGGTTCCATCTGAGTCTCCCTCTATGACTATGATAGGAATCTGAAGTTGACCTTTCGGGCCCCAAGAGAACTCCATAATCTCCATGGGGTATGGGTTCCAGATTGATCTGTCAATCAAACCAGTCTAACGAGGCCATCATAAACAGGGGGGGGGGGATTCCCATCTGCATATGGTTGATAGTTCTTATCCAATGTGATCAAATCCTTCTTTTTTTCTCTGATAGAATCTTACATTCACTAAAATACACGTCGGATCCTATAACTAAAATAAACAATAAGAGTTTTATCATTATCAGATTATGAAATCAAGAACAAAAAATAGTAAAATATAATGAGTATCTGAGTCACTTCACTCCCAAAGAAGATGTTGGCATATGTAATTCAAAATACAAGTATATAAATAATGACATGGATAAAGGTAGTGGTTTCTATCCACTGAGATGATGACATCTTTATTATAATATTATTTATTTTTAATCATTTATGTGCATAGGGCCACTCATAATATGGGATTTATTGAGTGGTTAGTAAATATGAACATTAGTATTCAATTGTTCAACCAACTACATGTCTTGACTTTAATATTAGTAGATGGAGTCATGGAGATTGAACATAGAGGATAACAATCATATTTCTTATTGAGAACAATAGGATGAGTTTACTTTTATACTTGAACTTATGGCCAATATACATTTTCTGTTCATGCAGTTATGTTGGCTATTGCAGAGGGTGTAGCTTTTGCTTTTCCAAAGGTGATGCAAAACGAATGGAGAGAGAGATTTAACTTTTAAGAGGGAGCAATTTTCACTCTGAACCATTACACTGATAGCCTTGTGGTTAGAATTAGAACAAAGGGTTCTCGATTTTGAAACCAGATGTTGAGGCTTGGTACTATAACATATTACAATGATCAAACCTCCACTTCCTGAATAGGAAAAAAGAGAGAACTCCATATAATGAAGAAGGTTATAAAGTACCTTGGTTCAATAGTTTATAAAAAGGGAGAGATCGAGTCTTACGTGATAGATGAATACCACTTACATTAAAAGAAAAATTCTATAAAACAGTTGTAAGGGAAGCTATGCTTTATAGAGCAGCGTGTTGGGCGGTCAAGAAACAACATGTCCAAAAAAAATGAGTGTGGCATAAATGTGTATGCTGAGATGGATGAGTGGAAAACTAGAAACAATAGGGTCAGAAATGAAGTCGTTTGAAGGAACCTAGAATTACCTCCAATAGGCGATAAAATGAGAGAAGTTAAACTGAGATGGTTTGCTCATGTGCATAGAAGACCATCTAATAGCACCTGTAAGAAGTGATTTGTTGCAAGTTGAAAAGGCTAGAAGCAAGGTTCAACAATTTTGTTACATAACGGCTGATACATATAATATTTGTGGGCTACCAATATGTTCATTTTAAGGAATTTTAAAAACTGTTTGTTTTATATATTAAATAATGTTATTTCCCTCCCCTTGTGAAATTTTGAAACAAAAAAGTGCAAGGTTTGGCTAAAAGAGCTAGAGGTAGACCAAAAAGGACACTGGTTGAAGTAGTAAGAAATTATTTTAACGCTCATAATTTAACAATGGATATGGCATTAAACAGAATGGAATGGTGAAATATGATTCATGTAGCCAACCCCGTATGGTTGGGATGATGACGATGATGGAAGACAGGGAAGGGAAGTTACCAATGATTATGAGAATATATGCCTACTCTCCCTCTAGAAATAAAACCCAATTCCCTTGGTCTGCTCTTAGTAAGGATATTGCTAGGTGCATTTTCTATGGTTGTTCCCTTTGCAATCCTATGCCTTCTGGACCTTTTGGTAAAGGAATGGTTCTTTCACATGGTAGAGGTGCTATGATTATTGCCTTGTCTAGACAGTGGGAGATGGAAATTCAGTAAGAAGGGGAGTCCTTCTCACCTCCAAGGTCCCAAGTACTCCTTTCCTCTTCATATTTTGAGGGATTAGATCTTGAGGACAATACACAGATTGTTACAGGCTGCATGTTTAATTCTTCTTCATGCTGGTGGAGTATGAGAAACGCCACTGTAGGGCGGTAGAGGTTAGATTCTTGGTGGTTGGGATGAATACTCATTCTTCTGGATTCTAAGATCTTCCAGACCCATCACTAATTTTCTTACTAATGAAAATGTGAAGGGAGAACCTATATACTGGGGTTTTTCTTTGCCAGCCTAAGGGCCATGCTTCGTATTGGATTGAGGTGCCTCTTCCTCTTGGCCTTTTCTTCCTGTTTGGATCTCCATTTTCTTAGGACCGTTTGTCTTATACCCCTTTATCCTCATAAATAAAATACTTTATTTTTATTTAAAAGAAAGAGAACCAAAAACTGCTAATAATAAAAAAAAATTGACAAATCATAGTGGTATACTGCTTTTTTCGTCCCATCAGTTGCTAACACAACTTCATATTGATAAACATGAAATATTAATGCTTAAAGCCTGTAGGGTACATTGGTAACTCAAAACAAACATTGCACCAAATACATTTTTCAAAATACGGAGAATAACTAGATTTTTTTTAAAAAAAAGTACATGGACTATCAATGAAATATCAAAACAGATAATACATACTGCGGCAAGACTGTACTTGTCACGCAAGAACTTGCATAATTGCAGCATTAAAGCTGTTTTTCTGTAGAATAATATAAAAATTGTGTTAGTAAATATGAAAAAAAATAGCATGTGAAACCTAAATGTTTACTGTAGGTTATAAAAAGAAAAATTAGGATGCCCGTTGAAGGCAACAGATTTGGAACATTATAGTTTCCTTTTATCCTCATTATTTTTTCCTTTCTTTCTTCAACAATTGCTGCCATCTTTGGGTTAGGACAGAAACAGAATCAGGTGAGTGAATTAGCCCTCCATTCCTCAAGTTTTCAGATTATACAGTTTGACTACAAAGAAGATGGCATGCAGAACCAAGAAACTTGTGGAGCTGTAAGCATAAATTCTGCAGTTTCAGAGGATTAAAATTGAGAGTTGAGGATTAAAATTGAGTGGTAGGGGATTTCAGATGAATTTTTCCATAATGCAAGCACACCCACAGGAAAACTAGGAGTGAGATTACAATAAGTAGAAAAAATATTAAAATACAAACTGAAGCTAGAGATCTTTTTTTTTTTCAAAGGTAGAGTATCAATATGAATTGTTGTATGTGCAAATCCCTTTACGCCAGAATTCATGTACAAGTAAGGTTCTGTACAAAAAGATAGGATATGCAGTGGAAAAATATACATATTAGTGAGAGTTGCAAGTTTTGATATAATCATAGATATCATAACCAAAAGTACAGACGTTAGAGACTAAATCCCTAACCAAAATCTAAAAAAAAAAAACTAAATCAGTTACAAAAGAACATAGTAGAAATCTCCCAAATAGGCATCTGAAATTTTGGAATAAAATCATCATAGTTTGTCAGTATCAACTTACATTTAAGAACAAAATCCCGGAAACCTCAAAACCACAACGATTAATAAATGGAGGGAATTGATTATATTGGTAGAAATCCATAATCAGAAACCAAGAATAGATTCAAATTAAATAATAAATATCAAAATATAATGAAAATCAATACATTTTCACTGAAATATAATAATAACTACCAAAAACCAAAGAAATAAAACAAATTAGAAATAAATAAAACATAAAAAATTGAAACAAAGTGCCAGAAACAAATACAATTTTCCCTCCGTGTGAATCTTAGAGCAAAACCCACTAAACGTACACATTACCAATTTTCTTTTTTTTCACCATTTTAACCCAGACCCCAGATCTCACATAAATAATAAAAATCTCAGCTTTAATTAAGAGAGTAAAAAAACACTGGTAGTCATATGAATCAAGAAATGAAATACCCTCCAAATATGAGCAAACTGAGAAATCAAACAGAAAACAGAAACCATACCCAGTCCCAACGGGCCCGCCAATACCAACAGTAAAAGCTCGTTCATTGAAATCTCTGTTGGTAAGTGGAGGAGCTCTTCTGCTAAAAAACCCAGGTGAGTATATGGGTTCATGTGAATGTGGTGCCAACCCATCATGGCTATGGTAAATTCTCCCATCAGCATCTACCCATGATGTCGTTTTTGAAGAAGCATCTTGAGCTCTGATACACAGCGAGGAAGAAAAACAAGAAACTTAGAAGATTAATAAATCATATAAACTATCAAACCAAGCATGTCTGAGAAATTACTCATGGGTATGATGATGGTGGTGATGATTGTGATCGTGATACTGTTCATGGCTGTGATTATGATCTTCGGACGCCATTGACTGTTCTTCAAGCTTCTACTCCTGTTAGAAGTGTTATGAGAACTAAGACAGAAAGAGATGAATTGATGATGATTGGTTGGTTAATTTTACGAAACTACCCCTACTTTTTCCTTGGTGACATAACACATGTACCTCTAAATAAAAAATAGGTAAAACTCATTGACCTTTTAGAATCTCTTAAATTCATCGTAACGTTTGAAGATGTTGGTAAGTTGACGTTAAATACATCAACGGTTGGTAGATTACTATTTCATCGTTTGTTTTGTTATAAATAGAAAATAAATCAAAACTTTGATAAAAAACAAAAAAATATATTTCAAATATTTTGGTTTTAAAAAAAATTCTTTGCCCAGTAAAAAGGGAATGCTTTTGATTAAAATCAAATTCATCTCACCTCCATATCTATTTACATAGTACAATTGTCACTTTATTCCTTTTAATTTCAAATGAAGAGACAAGATCAAGAAAATATCTATGGTCAATAGGACATGTGGTTCTGTAGAACCTAATGTCCACTTCTATCAATGTCAATTAGAACAAAGGTGTATTGAATAAAAATTAGATTGACATAAAAATATGTTTAATAAGGCTGGCATGCCATTCAAGGGTAGTTTGGTCATAAAAAATGTTTTTATGTTGACATAGACAGCTTCTAACAATGAACACTAAGAGTGCTCTAACTGATGGTGAGTTTTAGAAAACAAAAATCACTTACATGGGGTTTCTAAGACGTTTTGAAAAGTTATGGCGAGTTTAAGAGAAATGTTGAAAAGTCATGGTGAGTTTTAAACAATTTCCTTAAAAATAATCAATCTAATGTGTATGATTAATGATACAAGTTTATCTATCAACCATGAAATGGATGAACAACTTGTTAGAGAGTGTATGCCCTTAATTCCAATCAAATTGATGTATAGATATATTTATTGTAAATGAATAAAAGTACATTATTGTTTCATGTTGGTATTTGTATATTTTTGTGTAATTACCCCTTAAACTAGACACTTATGAAACTCGTGTTAGTTTAAATTGTTCTCAACTGTTGGATAGACTTGGGGAGTCGATCTTACCAAGACTGACACTCATGTGCTACCAAAGAAGTTGGGGCAGCTTGTCTCAACTGATAGGGTTAGACCCAAACATATAGTGTGTGTTTGGATGAAACACTGAACCCAGACCATTTTCCAATTATGCCTTGGACCTTGGAGATTGATGGGCAAAGTTGAAAAATTACACATAACACCTAAACTTGATTATGGTACTGTACTAGGTGTTGGATTGGACTGTCTTTGATATGCCAATCAGTGAGATCCATCAAGGGTCAAAACTTGGGTATGTTGGGGCAGTCTGAGAATTCACTTGAGTGGGTGATCATAGTGATAGGATCGACCCCTTTGTCGGACAAAGTGAACGATAGGGCTTACACACTCTCTAATGGAAACCTAAATTGTCGGTAGTGTATTTCAACTGTGTTTGAGATTTGGTTTTGCAATATATATATATATATATATATATATATATATATATAATATATATATATTAATGTTTTGTGAAAAATGTTTTTAATTTCCAAGATCCATTCGGGTAGAGAGTGTGACACTAAACCTTATAGCCAGGGGAGAGGTCATTTCTTGTTGGGTAGTGTTGTGATTTATGGGCCGAGAGGTTAAGTGTAAGAGACCATTATAGGGCTGATTACCAAATGGATTTTATCTTATTTAAGTCCATTATCTTTGGATCTTCATAGGATGACTGAATTCAAGGATCAATTAGGTATAAATGTTGGGTTCATATTGAGCCCATAGTGATATGCTCACGCGTTCACTACGTTTAGCAGTAAATTCGGCTAAGCCTTTTCATAGAGGTTGGGCTGAACCCATGTTGACTTATGTGAGGTCATTATGGGGTCTCATGCCATACAAATCAGACCTAAGTTGGCTATGCAACACCTTGGGGGGTCGTGAGCTTTTGAAAGAAATGGGCCTAAAGCCCATAATTAGTAAGATTAAGTAGTCTATCACATGACAAGTGTCATGTGCTTTGGGTCAAATTTGGGTTTGGAAATGGGTATGGAGCACCCATCATTTAAGAAGATATGGTTTATCTCTTAATAAAGTCCAGATCCAAATTAGATTTGGATAATCTCATAATTTGATTAATTAGGAGAGTGCTCCAAAAGTAGATAAAAGAAAAAGATGGTGAACTAGACTATAACACCACTCACTCTTGTTCTCTTTTGTTCTCTTTTGTCTTTCAAGAAACCTTATCATGACCTAGGCTTTCAAGGATCGACAGAGACCAATTTTCTTCTGATTTTTGCAAAAACAATTTAGAGGAATTTCAGGCTCACCTTCCCCAGTTCGATCCAAGCAGTTAGGTTGCAGTTTTGTTGAAAATTGTGTTACTGAATTAGCTTCACCTATACACTGTGCCATATTTAGTGGAATATGGTTTTATGACTTATTTAGGCATGAACTTCCACCTTGGGATCTGCATTTGCGGTATTCGTATCAGGTATAAATTTCCCTTTTTGTTTGGTTTCAAATCTGGTTTGATTCAGTGCAAGATTGATATTGAAAAATGCAATTTTCCAAAACATAGGGAATTCGACTCCTAGAATGATTAGGAAATTTTTGAAACTTCGCCTAGCCATTTAGCATGGTTCGGCCATCCATATGATGGATCCTAACCCTTCCAACACATCTCTAGCCCTCAAATTTGGATCAAGGTTGATTAAATATTCTCAAGCATATGTGCAAGGCAGAGGGCACTCAAAGTGATTTGGGAGCATCGTTTATTTTGTGTATTTGGCACATTTGTAGTGAAAAAGACTGTGATCCCATAGTTTGTACTTGGGCTACCTGTTCTTTGTAGTGAAAATGGAAATTTTAATTGGTGTAAGTGGATATTTTGACTTTATTTTATTTATTTATAAACAATAGAAGATGAGAACTAAAATGAGAACTAAAACAATATGAGAACTAAAATGATATGATCCCAAGTAAAATTAAGGAAGGAAGAAGGTGGTTCAAATTCTTATTGGTTTTTGGGATGCAAAATATGTATTGTCAAGACTATCCATACATCAAGTGAGAGTGCAAGTAATTGTTATAAACAAACATATGTAGATTTAAACTGTGTACAAATTTTGCATTAGATTTAGATTTGCATTAATGAAACTAGCCTCTTTTATATATCTATATTATTATAAAAAATATGAATGAGGGTGTGAAACTTTTTTGACTAAAATGCTCATGTTTGTGTATTTAGTCCATCTCTAATTATGAGGATTGAAAATGTAATTTCAATTAATGCTTTTCACCTCATTTAATCCCCTCTCACTAAGTCTTATATTTAAGGTACTCCCATTCTCTCTTATTAAATCCTATACTTAAGTTATTTTCTTACTAATAAATGCTACTAGTTAGATCTATGTCCAATCATTTTTATCCAAGTGATGACTAAGCAATTCAACCATCTAAATCAAATTGATCAACCCATTAAGTCATAGTCAGATATATAATAAAATTTTTAAATAAAATAAATATAGAAAATTATAAAAGTGTAAGTTAGACACATTTATGATACTTTTATTATTCAAATTAAAAAATACGTGCAATAAACAAGAATTATTTTTATTGATGATGAAAATGAAACCCGAAACTTTGCAACCTAATATGAGGTGTTCACATAATTGGATTTGGATTTTGCAATGTACATTTGATTAATAAGGCTCAGTTTGGAAAGGTTACAAATACAAATATGTACAGTGCAAATACATAAAATATAATACAAAATACAAGGTTTTGCACTTTACATATTTGTATTTGTACTACTACCAAACTGAGCCTAATAAAAAAACAAAAATATAAAAAAAATGCATACATTTTATACAAAATTATGGATACATCATTATCATCATCTAGAATTGCCACGTGCAAAGCACATGCATATATACTTACTAGTAAAAAAAGTAAATGGATTGTGCCCCACATCACTCAACTTTTGTCATTGGAAATATTTTAAGGGTTAGGAGAGGATAGGGGTGGATTCGAGCCGAGTTAAGCCGAATACTTGGCTATTCGAGTTCGACTCGTTGAAATTGTGTTAGGCTTGAGCTCGAGCTCGACTCGAGCTAGAGACTTGAGCTTGAGCTCGACTTAGTTCAAAGTTTGCAAGTTCGAGCTTGGCTCAGCTCGAGCTCGACTACAAGCTAAGTTTTTTTTTTCTAAAAAAAATAAAAAGTATATATATAAAAATATTTTTTTTTTATTTTATATACAAAAAATTAAGAATTACAAAATTTATTTATTATTATACATATAATAATAAAAATATACATATAAAAATGTTTTTGTTTTACATACAAAAAATAAGAATTATAAAAATTATTTATTATTATACATAAAAAAATATTATATATATAATAAAACTTATTTACTATATATATTTATATATGTATATGTATGTATGTATATGTATGTATGTATGTATGTATGTATGTATGTATGTATGTATGTATGTATGTATGTATGTATGTATGTATGTATGTATGTATGTATGCATGTATATATATAATAAAAAAATATTTATTTATTATACTAGGCTCGATTAGGCTCGCGAGCCTCACGAGTCAAGATTCACTAGGCTCAAGCTTGGCTTGATTAGCAAACAAGCCTATATATCAGGCTCGAGGTTGGCTCAAAGGTTAGTTTAAATTGAGCCAAGTCAAGCTTTTCACGAGCCGAACTTGAATGGCTCGTGAGAAACTTGACTCATGGCCACCCTTAGGAGTGGATTATATGTTATTGTATGGTTAGAGTTCACCTATTGTAAAAAAAAAAAAGAAAGAAAGAAAGTCAGGGTCTCCGGAACAACCTAACCAGATTACTCAGTTGGATGTCTTGGAACAACTGACTTCTGTAGAGGGATTGCCCAAGCCCAACTCTATTCACAATGGGGCAATAAAGCCCAACAAAAGATGGATGTATACATCATGTTAAAAAATTGAGTTGAGTCTCTAACCAACCTGGACTGGGCCAGACAGCCCAAGGTTTAAATTCTTAGGGTTTGGCTTGGATTGACCCTCAACCTTACCCAAGCCCAAGTTGCACCTCAGCTCATTTGGCGGTTGGTTCAGGTTGAACCAAACATGATCAGTTGGCATCCTTGGCTGCAACCTGCAACATGAATGCGGAGTGTTGGTCTATTTCCCTTTTATTCAGCGAGTTGATATAGCATAGAATTGGTATGGTCAGAAGTGGCATATTGTAAAATTTCTTATTTTACAAGTTTGTGATATTTGATTCTTTCCTGTACTTGAAAAATGCCAATTAAGCATAGGAAGTTTAATTAGGTTCAGAAAAATGGAGTGACAATAGCCAACTCTGCCTCCATTGGATTTTCACCTAAAATCACATTATGAGAAAGAAGAATAATTAAGAGTTCAGAAGGATTAACTATGGTAAGGCTGTCAATGGATCAGAAGATCTTGATCCTAGCAGAGATAAAATCCAATCTGATTAAACTGGGTTTTGATATGACATTGTATATTTGTTTATAAATGGATCAACCCATAGGAATTAAAATTTTAGTTGAGGGCTTGAACTAAAACTCTGGTGTTTTGGTCCAAGCTCCCATTCAATTGAGGTACTTGGTAGATGCAAATAAAACAGTGAGAGAGTGGGAGTTTGGAGTTTGGGTGTATTTGGGTGCTAAGGTTTTGTGCGTGAGAGGTTGCTCAACCTGGCATTCTATTATTGTTTCTTTAGGTTATGTTTGGTTTAAAGGAAAAAGTAGGGAAAAGAAAGGAAATTGTATAGGTTTCCCTACCTTTCCTTTCTTTTCCCTACTTTTTCCTTCAAACCAAACATAGCTTTAGTAAATTTCTACTCCTCCACTGCTCATGGATATAGACCAAAAGGTCAAACCATGTAAATCTGTGTGTGCTTCGTTTTTCTTCTCTTCTCTTGCTTCTCATTATCTTTGCTTTTGCTTTTGTTTTATTGTGTAACCATTATTTATATGGTTACTAAGTGGAGCCTGGGTCAAAAACGTAATAAAGTGGGTCCTTGGCCCCTCTAAAACTTGAACTAAAACGTAAATGATCACTCTCTAAGGCTCCTCCAACTCCCAAAAGTTAAAAAAGAAAATTATTTATTTTTCTTTAAAAAAATCTATAATAGACCCAAATCTTATCAGGCCATTTTCCCCAAGCCCTACTTCTACTACTCCCTATTTTGTTATTTGTTAACATTTCTGCCATGTAAGGCCGATTTTCGAGAAATCAGCTTTGAGTCTGTTTGGTACTGATTCTCAAGGCCGATTATTTTTGTATTAGAGTTATATTCAATGCTATGTCATCCTAAAAAAATCAGAATCAGCTAAAAATCAGGAAATCATTTTTTGGAAAGGGCTGATTTCAAGTATCAATTTTTGGTTGGTTTCATGAAAATCATCAAAATCGACCAACCAAACAGAAATTACAACACTGATTCCTCTAACGCAGGTGTGGCTCCGACATGGCAGTGATTTTCAAAAAAAAAAAATAAATAAATAAATAAAATCATCATGGATGCCAAACATCTACCGGAAAACCAAAGCTTAGACACAAACACCAATTAACTTCAAATAAATGTATGAACACAAAATGAGAAATCATTACAATTTTTGTAGTAATCATGGTTAGTATCATAAGAAAATTCTTAGAATCTAACTGCATAACTTGATGACAACCCTCATAAGAGTTGCCTAAACCATCCCCGAATTTGTTCATCTTCTTCGGAGATTCTCCCTTTTCCAATGCCAATGCTGCTTGATCCGATGCCACAGTTTCAAGAAATCCAATCTGTCATAGCTGAGGAAAGAAACCCAACAAGGGCTAAAAGAATTAATTTGATGTTAGTTGAACCAGTCAATCCATTTCCTTTTCAACAGGGGGCATTCAACTCCTTTTGATCGTCTCTTGGAGAGATCTGTTGATCAGTGGGGATAATTGGTCCATTACCTAAAATCACTCCTTGCTTTTTCTTCATATAATCCCATTTGTCTTGGATGAGGTAGAGGAAAGCAATGAAAGAGATCTCAGCTGTGAAAAGTATAGTCCATACGCTTATACTTCTAGATGTCCTTTTATGGTAGTTTAGCAATCCAGTATATATGTTGATGATCCCCAGTGCAGAATGTCCAGTTCCAACTACCCAATGAACAAAATACCAAACACTTCTTCCTTTTGATCCTCTGTAGATTAAAAAACAACACAAAAAAGAAAAATGAGTTAAGTATACAGTAAGAAACTCTCTCTCTCTCTCTCTCTTAACAAATTTGGGATCACTTCCTGTTTAACAAATTTAAAAACAAATAGTTACTAAGAAGAATTAAATAGTTATAACTGAAATTGGGTTTTGAATTTTCTTCTTCATATAGGTGTTTCAAGTGATTCAATCAAGGTAAAGAGTTGTAAGAAAACCAAGGGAAAGTGGACCATTGTGATCAAGTTTGTTTTCATGCCTCCCCACTCACATTTAGGCTTCAGAAATGTCTTAACTTGGCCTCACTCACCAGATTGATTGACAAGGCTTTGTAACATTGAGGAAACCAATCAAATTTACCTTTGAGGCCTGCAAAACCCGATCAGAGCTTGCACCCATATGATACCATAGAGGGCCACTCCTATCCTTTGGTGAGTGTTATTGAAGGCATTTTGGAAATATTTGATGGACAAAATTGCTCCAACTGTAGAAAGAAGTACTGAAAGTGCCTGTTCCAAATGAAAACAAAAAAAAAAAAAAGAAGAAAATTCAACCATATGAACCGTGCATTAAGTTAATCTTGTAAGCCCCAAATTCCTTGACACTTGCACCTATACATGTTATGATTATAATGAGTTAAAACAAAAGTTGTTAACTCATTCTAATTTGTGCCTGCTTGAAATTAAACTAGTATTCTGGTAGAATAGAAAAAATTTCAAGCCACCAATGTCCTAATATAAAACTTGCCTCGATACATGTTTGTAGGATCAATGGTAAAGTGATATTGCAATTTTTCAATCTTTGAATTGTTACCCTTTTCTGGTCAACAGCATTTTTCCTTTCCAAAAGGAAAAACAAAAGGATCTATTTCTATTCTTATAGAGTATGTGTCAGGTATGGTATATCGGTTGAGAGAACCTTATGAATTTGAAAACAAAACTAGAATACTAGAACGGTAGTGATCATTTTAGTAACAAGAATATTATCAACTGCCCTTTGTAGCATGGGGTTTGGTGATTTAGAAAGGCCATGACCTAAATGCATACGCTATCTGATAGTCAATTCATGAATGGTAGCATTAGAAGCAAAAGGGGATGTTGTTGATTTTGGTTCACTAAATTACTTTTAATAATTACTTATCCTTATGTGTCCAAGTACTAATGATAACCTCTATGATCAACTAGAAGAGGAAAGAGGACCTAGTTATTTAACTACTTAAAAACTGTGGGCTAAATAAACTATTTCTACACCATGAACCATTTACTTTATAATCCTCCCCATCATCATTAAAGGCTGTAGTGGGGCATCTCATAAGTTGAAGACTTGTATGAACATTTTTCTGACTCGTAGAGTGTATAGGTCATGATTAACAGAAGGGAGAGAGAGAGAGAGAGAGATTCACCTGTAAAATAACATGACCATAGAAGAGAACCTTGAGTCTTCTCTTACATTTCTCTGTATTGGACATTCTGATTAGAAGTATCCCAACAGGCATTAGGAACCCCGTTGAAGCCCAAAGGAGAAACCCATGAAGTATAACTTCATGTGAGAGTTCTGGGCTCATCTGTAAATATAACAGAAAAGCAGCTGTAACATCAGTAGCTATATATCATGTGTTGTTCTACATTCAATGTATTGATTACAGCAGCATTCTGTTTGAATATGAAGGAAATATAGCCTGATCTGGATAATACAAAGAAAACATAAAAAAAAATGGAAAAAGAAATATAACAGTTAACATTCATGGGTCTAAAACAACTGTAGAGTTTATCAAATACCTTCTGACTGTCCTTTCTGATGCTCCTGCCAACTTGTTTGGCCTGTTCATCAGATGATTCCACCAAAGGTAGAAGAAGAAGAACAACGACAACAACAAAACTTGAAGGAATGAATAAAGAAAACAGCTCCCGGAGGATCTTCATCATTCTCTAATATAATTACTAGCTAGCCAGCTCTTTTTCTATTCTTATTGATGCAATGTGAACGATGGAAAACCAGTCCACCAACACAACAGAGAGAGAGAGAGAGAGAGAGAGAGAGAGAAAGAGAGAGAGAGAGAGATCTTCTAGAAGAATAATTGATGAACAGACAGGCTAACCTAGATGATCTTCAGTAAATGAACAGACCCATTTGAAGAAAACACCTCTGAATCTATCTATATATCTTCTGCCAGTAGGCTGCATTTGGAATTCCTTATTTTAAGGAACTTATCCTTTTTGCAGTTAAAAACTCAGTATTACCAGGGGCATTTTAACTGCAAAAATGAGATAAGTCCTTAAAATAAGGAATGCCAAATTCAGCAAAAGCCTCAGCATCTTATCTTCTTTCCCTCTGCATAGGCAAATGCGTTTGAAATTCTCCGATATTCCAAAGAAAGCAGACCCACCCTTTAGAGAGCTAATTAGTTGAACAAAGCTTCTTCATCTTCACTCCTGTATAAGCCGCATTGTCTTTCTTTTTAAAGAAGACAAGTGGGATTATCAGTAAGTATAATAATAAAACGTTGAAAAAATCAAATTGTACCAGTTTTGGATTAACAAAAGTTGGTTTTGATTCTTGTCTTCTAGATGGAGTCTTGATGCTGTTGGTTGGTAGATTTAAGTATGAAAAAACAAGTGGTGGACCTGTTGTAAAATCAACCTTGTGGACCTCACTTTGTACAGGCTTTTTGGTCTGATGGAGGAGAGAATGTGGAGTTGCAGAGAAGAAAGGGAAAAAAAGGTCAGTGGTTTTTCTTTTTTTTTTTTAATGGAAGAGGGATGTTTGAAAAAAGTGTTAAGTGCTGGCATATTTGGGTATGCAAGTAAACGTCATCTTTTGCATCCCCACTACCCTCACAAATCACAACTGATGAGAGAGACAGGAGAGTGCACCCAATAATATATATAATACAACTGTTGAACAGAATCAGATACGCAGAATTTTCACATATGATGCAGGTGAGTCCAAACAAGTCTCAACCTGTATCAAATCAATCAATGTGCAAAACAAAGGGTATTTTGGTAATTTTATCGTTCTTGTGTGATGACCAAAATATCCCCTTTTTGTGATGTGTCGGTTTTAGTTAAATTGGACGGAGGTTCTACGTAAGCATGACAAGGGTAAACTTGGGAGTTGGGAGATGGGAGGGGTCATTGTTTGGAGGTTGGAGCAATGCAATGGCAATAATAGGTAAAATCCCTCATGCAGGTTAGAGTCTGAAAGCGGCTACTTCGTACTAAAAATTGCCAACACTGACATTTGGTAATGATCTCGGCCTCAACGTAAGCATGACTGTGGCATATTTGAATAAAATCAAGTTTAAAATGAAGCTTTTTGGTCTATCCTTGCGATAAATCACCTTCAAATATATTTTTGAAAGCCGAGTAGATCAAGTTATTTATCAGAAAACAAGACCCCAAAAGCCCAGTACATTTTTTGATCATATGAGCTGTTGAAAGATCTTTTTGAAAAGTTTTGTCAAATGGCACCTTAATAAGTGTCATGATGATAATGGTTGAAGTGGCTAAAAGCCGAAATGAAGTGCCCCATTGTTTAATTAAGATTTTAGTAAATAAATTATTAAGCTCCAATATTCACTTTTATCCGGGTAAAGTGAATTTACCCATGTTCTTTTATTTCTTAGGTAAATAAACTAATGGTCATTTTGGTCATAAAAATTCATTATTAAAAGAGATAGTTTTGTCCCATTTAAGTATTGGCAACTTCCCCCTAGGTGAGAAAGTTATTTGTCCACCTAGGAGAGTGATACTCAAGAAAATTTTAATTTTCATGGTCCTTACATAAATCTGAAAAAAGAACATGGATTTTTTGGCATTTATTTGGCATTGTGCCATTGTTCCAGAAAATGGTGACACATCAACGCCACATCGAAAAAAATAGTGCTCTAGAAAACACCTATTTGTTTGGAACCATTTTTTCATAAAAAACGGTGCTCCAAACCACGTCTTAGAAATTGAGAAGGTGTAGTTTGGAGCAATGTCAAATTTGGTATTTTCTCAGATTGCAGTTCGTTGCTACCAACAAGGACGTGATGTGGTAGTGACGTGAACTTCCTATAATAGATATCAATACTGAAAACAGATATAAAGCACTGGTACCAACCAGAAAGTATTACTATTGCTCCAAAAAAGATCCTACCTGACAGTAAACGTTTCTAAACAGAAAAAAAAAGACAATTTTTTCTTTCCAATCCACACATCAGCACGGTGCTGTATCTGTATCATGGATGGCAAACATATACTTGGATTCACAACTTCCCCCCCTTTCAAAATCCTAAAAAACAAATGACCAATCAAAACTTAATTTGTGAAGATGATGAATACCGAACTGATTGATTGAACTGCTTGAGATGGGTCAAGCTTTTATTGAGTTGTTTTCATCCACCCGCTGAAGTTACTGAAACAAGTTTCACCGAAAAGCCGATTTTTTGGCCGAATGACAGCCTCTTTCCGCGTTTTTCATCAAACATGGCTTAGAGGCTGTATATGGGCCCAAGGAAATCTAACGTTCAGAAGTGGGCTTTATTGCCTTGGAAACATGCCCATTAATTGATACCAAGAGTCTTTTCTGTGTATAATGTATGTACGTATATGAACGTAAAGAAACTATGTGGTCCATCTAATAATGTGATAGTGGGTGGGTTTTGATCACTAGGTCGGTGTTTGGAACTATGGACGTTTATTAAATAAGGGATGTTATATAGGCGCCACTTCAATATTTCCTTGTTATGTGGATTAGTATACATAGAAAATTGCAAAAATAGGTTTTGATTTATGTGTGCGTCTATCATTGGGGAAAGTTTTATTTTGGTGTTTTCCTTTAACGGGTAGGTATTTATTTACTGCATTGCTGATGTGGTGCCTAATGGCGCCTAAATGTCAATAAACGGGTTCATTATAGTTTTTTTGGTTTTATAAATAAATCAAGTATAAACGTTTAGCCAATAAATGCCCACGGTTCCAAACACATACTAGATTGGCTGTCCTCTTTGAATTCATATTATTCTAAGCAATTTAAACCCATGCAATGGAGCATTAGGTTTATTCGGTTAAAATCCGAACTGAATAAACTGAAATTTTTAAAACAAAAAAAAGTAAAACCGAACCAAAACCAATTTCAATAAACCATAATAACCAAACCGAAATTTTCAGTTATTTCAGTTAAAAACCGAATTTAATTAATATATAATATTATATATTATAACCTTAATATATATATATATATATATATTATAATATATATTATGAAATTTAATTTGATTATAATACATTATATAATATATTAATATATAAATATATAGCATATTATATATTGTTTATTATATATTATATATTATATATTATATAATGAATTTTAGTTAATTCGATTTTTTTGGTTAACCAAATTTCTAAATTTGAAAACCGAAATTACTAATAACCAAATTACCCAAAATCTGAAAAAACTGAAATCAAAATTTTCGGTTCGATAATTTTGGTTTTAACCGAATAATGCTCACCTTTAGGCCAGGATTCATGTTTAGGGTTTATTTTTGGGTTGACCCTTAATCCCAATTCAATCCATCCAATTTATACCCCTGATTTATTAAAGAGGAGATTGGGTTAGCTGAACGCAATGGTTATATAAGGGGCTGTAGAAATAATGATTAGGCCCCGTGTTAAGAGTATACAACATAAGCATATCCCATGAATTGTATCGCATTGTATTGGCTGATATGCACTGATATAGGCCGATACGTATCGATACACTTGTTTCTCTATAAAAAGTTGCAGGCGTGGTGATTCAAAACTTGGATCATCAAAGTGCGCCTAAAGTCTGCACTTTAAATGCAATTCTAAGCCACAAATCCACGTTTGTCATTGTGATAATAAATAAAATAAAATAAACTTTATTAACTTCTATCTCTACATGCGATTTTTTCAATCTCTATTACTGATGTAGCGCAATCCGGTCACTCCTACCTGGCGCTCGCGTGGCTCCTAAGAGGTACCTGAGACGAGAGGAAAGAGGAAGAACTCCCGGGGGGTTTCCCGGCGGGAACGCTCCGATGCTTAAGTTAGTATTGTGTGCAAGAAGCAAAAGGAGAACGAAGGCTAAGAGTGCAGGTTACGCGGGTGATTCGAAGATACCTTGTTCCTTGAAAATAAGCCCCTTATAACTGAATTCCGTTGCTTCAGGCCCTCTGACTTCTGACAGGGCAGGTATAACCGCCACTGTTAGTCTGCCATAGCCGTTACAGGCAAGGCTGAGGTGGCACGCGTGGGGTCGTCGCTGCAGGGTACGCGTCTGTCAGGTACGGGACACCTTTCTAAAGGTGGCAGGCGCGGCGAGAGGGACAAGCCTGTTGTCCACAGATTTGTCGGGTACGGCGGTCGAGCAGGAAGCCCTCTTGTGATATACCGAACTACCCTCTCGCGAATTACCCTGAGCCGGGCTGTCCTTTGAGTGACAGGCCGCCTATAGCCGGTTATGCCGAGCTAGCTGCCCCAAGGTGTCTGTGCCTCGGGGTGTCCTGAGAAGGATCGGTGCGTTCTTGCCTGGGAGTAGCGCGAGGTCCATTGGGAGGAGCTCGGGTCTTAAAAGGGGTCGGGGCACCCCAAACTTGGGACCCCTCGAAGTGCCTTGACCCCGGGGAGGAGGTGCGGGTAAGGCGGCTCTCGACGAGTAGTTTACTCGTCGAGTTGCCGAGCTGAACTCGGTGGGACTTTCCCTCTGAGTTATGCTCACCCTCATTGCGTTGTCATGCTGAGTCATTGTTTGAGCAAGGTCATGCCCACGTGTACCCGTGCTGCGAGGTCGGGCCAAGTCACCCTCCATCAATTGCCCCCCACTCCCTGTGCTAGCGGCGATGACCCAGCGCGGGGAGGTCATGACGCGCCGGGTGGATTTGGCGTCAGTTTTCATGATGCTTTGTCGCGCGCTCCGTCCAGTTGGGCCGGTTTGGTGTCCGGTTCGATTAGAAAAGACTCGAGTCGCGTCTGGTTTACGTGCGAATCTCACGCGATTTGGACTTCGTGGATGTCAAAAACGCGCTAAACCGCTTTCGCCTCGAGGAACCCGCAGCTGTGGCTATAAATAGGGGGCCCCTTGGCCATTTTCTTCGCCACAAAGCTCTCGTCGTTAGTGTTTGAGCTTGCGTTGGAGGTCTCTTAGCTCGGGGCTTCCAGTTCGTCCTGCTCTCCCAGTCCGGTTGCGTTTCTTTTGGTGAGTCCTCCCGAGCTTCCTCCCTCCTTTTCAATTTGTTTATTCTCTTTCGTTCACTATGTCATCGTCTAGTGTAGATATTATTATCGACGAGCCCGAGGTGGGTACCTCGGCTCGGGGTGGCTCCTCTGCTGCCCAGCCACCCGAAGTACGGGTGGCTTTGGGTCACCTGGCGTCCACCTCCCACCGAGGTCGGGAGCCAGACCAGTTCGACCCTTCTATAATGACTTCGGGGAGGCTTCAAGACCTCATACAGAGGTTCCGCCTCCCTAAGGAATTCTCATATAGCGGCAACTTCCCATGGGAGCACAGTCCCAACGAGATCGTGATCTTCAGGGAACAACTGATAGCCGGGCTTCGACTTCCTCTTCACCCTCTGATCGTTGAGGTGTTGATACACTTCAACATCACCTTGGACCAACTCCACCCAAACTCCAAAAAGAATGTGGTGGGGTCCATCTCTCTTTGCTTCGATCGCTCCCTCTCTATAGATTTAGATATTCTTAGCACAATTTTGGCTATAAAGAAGAGCGCTTTGGGCGTTCTCCCCGGGCATAGGCAGTCCTATTACCTGTCCCCCCGCCCGGGTTTCAAACTCATGCACAAGCTCCCGAGCAAAGTTCTAGCTTGGAAGCGGGACTACTTCGTAGTCCGGAGCAGTACGGGGTGACCCTTCCCCACCGATTAGAGGATAGTCGTTCAAGACCCTGGCGTCATCCTTGACGGGAAGACCAAGAAGGCGCTCTAGTCATTGGCTTAGCTCGGATTGAATTATAAAGACTTCACTTCTGAGGAGAAGCTCGTCCAGGCGAGCTTGAGCCCGGGTAGGTTTTCCTTCACTTTGGCTTTCTGTTCATATGTTTACTTCGGGTTGCTAATGTCGTGTTTTGCTGCAGGTCCCATGGAGGTGGAGAAAATAGACAACCAGAAGCTTTTTCGCCAAATGAAGAGGAAGAAACGCGTAGCCAAGAAGGCGCGCGTTGAGTCCCCGCGAGCTTCAACCGAGCCCCAACCTCCGCAGATTTCAGCCTCGGGGTCCGAGGTGGTAGTCGCGCCTGTTGTTGACTTGGAAGAAGGGGTCATGCCTAAGGGGCCCGAGGTGTCAACGGGACCTGCCGTTAGGCCCACCGAGCCTGCTGTCAAGCCCACCGGACTTACCGGTGAAAGCGTTGCCGAGGCCAACGCTGCTGCTGCCGGGGCTCATCCTGCCGAGGCTGCTGCCGAGACCTCTGGGAGTTCCACTCGTGATGTGGACGGCTTCCAGCTCGGAGGGTCAAGGGAGCCAAACCGTCCTAAACCCCAAGTGCAGCCTGAAGAAGAGTACGCTGGATGCATACTCGGGGGAGGTCAGCGAGTGGGCCGAACTCACTCCTGGTCAGCTCGGCGCCCGAGCTGCAACTTATACTATGGTGGCGAGTCTCTCTTCTTTTTCTCTTTTTCTTTTCCTTTTTTTTTGACTGGTTTCCCTTTCGCAGGTGAACACCGCCATTCGCGCCTTGACCTTCCAATCAGATCGACACATGAGGCGGGCTCTGGAGGCTGAGAAGTCGTCTTGCGCAGCCCATACTGAGTTGAGGGCAGCTCGTTGTCAGGTTCACCGCCTAGAGAGTGACGCCTCGGCTCAAAAGAGCTTCATCGAGGTGTTAATGGCAGAGAAGGGGGAGCTGGCCCGAGACAAGGACAAGTTGAGGGCCGAGGTGAACGGCCTTAGGGCTCGAGGTGAGCAGTCTCAAGGCTGAGCGGGATGCCTTGAAGCTCGAGGTGCAAGGCCTCAAGGAGGCGAAGGGGAAGCTGGAGCATGAAGTGGGGTACCTCCAGGAGGACATAAGGGGGAAGACTGCAATCTTCGAGGGTGCTCTTGAGGAGGCCAAGACTCAGGCCGTCAGTGACTACGTCAACTCTTCCAGATTCGACGACGTGATGACGGAGGCCTACCGTAAGGGCTTCAAGCTCAGTCGGTGGCTGATCAGGCACCTCTACCCCGAGCTGGACACGAGCGCCATCACTACTTCGCAGATTACTGACGACATCGTGCGCCAGTCAAAAGATGACCCCGATTCCGAAGATGAGGGCACCGAAGATGAAGCAGAGGATGCTGGTCCAGATATTGTCCCCGAGGGGGTCCCTGATAGAGGCGACGAGCTCCCGAAGTAGTTTGCTCTTTATACTTGTAACTTAATCTTTTCCCTTTTTCTTTCTTGTTATCAAGGCGTCCTTAATGAAATTTATGTAACGAATTTTCTGAAATGAAGAAATTTCTTCCTTTTGTCCAAAGTTTGCACAATTCATTTATGTCGAAACGGTTATCTCACCCCAAGCTGTCAACCTGTCGAGTTGGACTTCCGAAGTGGGTGTTCCTTAACGGCCATCGTGGCCCCGAACTGTTTAGCAGGGGCAGCCTCGTGTTCATCGGGGTGAGCGACATAGTAGGGCGCATGCCCGACCTGTCTGTCCCCGAGGTAGGTTGCTATCAGTTGTCCTTACGGGTTTAACTCTTCGCATGCCAGGGCAGGCTATTTGTCGTAAGGTTCGTGCCCGAGCCGCCGGTACCTCAGGTGCTGCAAGTACTTAATTCGTGCTGATGGGGCAACTTAGCTTTGTATGCTGCCGAGGTTTCTTCATTAGCTCGGCATTTCAGCCCTTAGGCTGGAGGAGTGGCTCGTGGCTCACTCTCGGAGTTTGCCCATGCCATAGAGGCGACTGGGTCCTGTTGTGCCGAGGTCATATTAGCTCGATATTCTGGCCCTTAGGCTTTGGGAGTGGCTCGTAACCTACTCAATTCTTACAGATAGTATTGTCTTAGGTTGACAATATTCCATGCCCAAGGTACTTGTTTTCCTTCGAGGGTCTCGAGCTTGTATGTTCCTTCCCCGAGCACTCGTTTCACTCGGTAAGGGCCTTCCCAATTGGACCCGAGCTTGCTAGCGCCGGGCTCAGGCACCATAACTTTACGAAGGACCAGGTCGCCAACGCGGAGATTCCGCTTCTTGACCCTAGCGTTATAGTACCGAGCTACTCTCTGCTGGTAGGCTGTTGTCTTGATGTATGCGAGGTCCCTTACTTCGTCGAGTAGATCGAGGTTGGTACATAGCTCATCTTCGTTTGTCTGGTCGCTGTATGCCTCTAATCGTAGCGTAGGCACTTCGATCTCTGCGGGAATCACTGCTTCGTTGCCGTAGGTGAGATTGAAGGGTGTTTCTCCCGTGGCGGTCTTCTCCGTGGTCCGGTATGCCCATAGAACACTGGGTAGTTCATCTGCCCACAATCCTTTAGCGTGCCTTTAATCCGCGGAGGATGGCTCTATTTGTGACTTCTGCTTGACCGTTTGCTTGAGGGTGTGCGACTGAAGTAAAGTTCTGTTGGATTCCCATATCTTGGCACCAGTCTTGGAATTTGATGTCTTCGAACTATTTGCCATTGTCGGAAATCAATACCCGAGGTAATCCGAAGCGGCATACGATGTTTTCCAAAAAGAAATTTTAGACATTTTGGGCTGTTATCGTTACGAGGGGTTCGACTTCTACCCACTTGGTAAAATAGTCCACTGCTACCACTAAGAACTTCCTTCCACCCGTTGCTGGCGGGAATGGCCCGAGTAGATCGATCCCCCATTGTGCAAAGGGCCACGAACTGGTGAGATACTTGAGGTCGGCAGCGGGTTGGTGGTGAATATTGACATGTCTCTGGCATTTGTCACATTTTCTAACGAGTTCAATGGCATCTGCCTTCATTGTTGGCCAATAATACCCTTGTCGATGCGCTTTCTGGGCAAGGGCTCTGCCCCCAAGTGCCCGCCGCACAACCCCTCATGAGTGTCGCGGAGTACGAGTTTGGCTTTGGTAGGCCGCAAGCAACACAAATAGAGGAGCGTGTAGGATCTCCTGTACAGCCGCTCGTCTATCATGACGTATTTGGCTGCTTGGCTCCGCACCCTTCTGGCTGCATTGCGATCTGCAGGGAGGGTCTCGTGTAGCAAGAAGCTCGTGAGCGGGTCAATCCAGCTCGGCTCTGCTTGAACGATGGGAGCAACCTCCTCTGCCCCCTTGAGAATGCTAGGCCGAGACAGGTCCTCTTTGTACACGACTCTCATGGTGATGCTAGTGCTGGCTAACTTGGACAGGGCGTCGGCCTCAGCGTTCTCCGACCTAGGGATCTGTCTGATGAAGTGTGACTGGAAGTCGAGCAGGGCCTCCCTAACCTTGGTCAAGTAGGCAATCATGGTTGGCTCACGAGCTTCGTACTCGCCGGTGACTTGGTTAACCACAAGCTAGGAGTCGTTGCAGATAACAATGTGCTTTGCTTTTACTTCTCTGGCTATGGCTAGTCCAGCTATCAACGCCTCGTACTCTGCTTCATTGTTAGATGTCGCGAACTCGAAGCGTAGCGCGTATTCCAGTTTCGTACCGCTTGGGCCGTGCAGAACTATTCCGGCGCCGCTACCCTGTTGGTTTGAGGAGCCATCTACGTGAAGGATCCAGGGCTCCTCATCCCAGCTCATGGTTGGCCGAGTTGGGAGAGGTGCCACACTGGCTGCTACCTCACGGGGTTCGGACTCGACCGACCCGAGAGCTTCAGGCTCACCCGAGCTAGGAGCCTTGTGCTCAACCGGCCTGGGAACTTCGAAGCTGAATGTGCATTCAACTATGAAATCTGCTAAGGCTTGGGCCTTAATGGCAGTTCACGCTTGTACTGGAGGTCGTACTCGCTGAGCTCAACAGCCCACTTCGTCAACCGACCAGAGACCTCGGGCTTAAGGAATACTTGCCTCAGAGGTTTGTCGGTGAGGACAACAACAATATGAGCTTGAAAGTATGGGCGGAGCTTCCGAGCTACGATTATCAATGCGTGTGCTAGCTTTTCCATCTCTGGGTATCTCGTTTCTGCTCCCTGCAATACTTTACTAATGTAATAGATGGGTCGTTGGACCCGATCTACTTCCTTTATTAGTACCGAACTGACCACTTCGTCGTTCGTCGAGAGGTACAGTTCTAAAACATCACCCTCATCGGGTCGGGTTAAGGTTGGCACACTAGTGAGGTATTTCTTGAGCTCGTCGAACGCGAGCTGGCAGTCTTGGGTCCACTCGAACCCTTTGCTCTTAATTGCCTTAAAGAACGGTAGACAGCGGTTCGCCGATTTAGACATGAAGCGGCTCAAGGCGGCTATGCGGCCATTCAACCTCTGAACCTCCTTCAACTTCCGGGGCGGTCTCATATCTAAAATGGCCTTAATTTTATCCAGGTTGGCCTCAATGCCGCGCCGGTTACCAATGTATCCTAGGAACTTGCCCGAGGTCACACCGAACACACACTTGTTTGGGTTCAGTCTCATATTAAACTTACGTAGAATTTCAAAAACAGAATGCAAATCTTGTATTAATTCATGTGAGAATTGAGTTTTGATGACCATGTCGTCTACATAGCATTCTACTTTTTTGCCGATTAACGGCGCAAACAACTTATTTACAAGCCTTTGAAAGGTTGCCCCTGCATTTTTCAACCCGAAGGGCATAACCTTGTAACAGTATAGGCCGAATTCCATGATGAAGGTAGTCTTTTCTTCGTCCGCCGGGTCCATCTTGATCTGGTTATAGCCCGAATAGGCATCCAAGAAACTTAGCAACTCGTGCCCTGAGGTCGCGTCCACTAATCAGTCAATTCTGGGGAGCGGGAAGCAGTCTTTTGGGCAAGCTTGGTTCAGGTCGGTGTAGTCGACGCACATGCACCACTTGCCGTTGGCCTTCTTTACCAGGATGGGGTTGGCTACCCAACTCGGGTAGTGGACTTCTCTTATGAAGTCAGTTGCGAGGAGCTTTTTGACCTCCTCGTCGACCGCTTTCTACCGCTCCGGGGCTAGGTTGCGTTTCTTCTATCTAACGGGCCTAACTACAGGATCAGTGTTCAGCTTGTGAGTTATGAGTTCGGGGTCTATACCGGGCATCTCTGTCGCAGACCATGCAAAAATATCTAAATTTTGAAATAAGAAACTTACCAGTTCTTATCGTAAAGGTTCCTGGACGGAAGTGCCGATCTGAAGCGTTCGAGCTGGGTCTGCTATTGAGGTCGGAACTGCGACTGTTTCTTCTATTGGCGCGGCTCGTTCTTCGCCTTGCTCCATAGGCCGCTCCAGCTTGAGGTCATCGGCTACCTTGCTTTTTCCCTTCAGGGCGGCGACGTAGCACTTACGGGACTCGAGTTGGTCGCCCCGCGCTACTCCCACACCGAAGTCGGTTGGGAACTTCATAGCCAAATGGTAAGTGGAGACCACCGCCCGTAGGACATGGGTGATCGGTCGACCTACTATGGCATTGTAGGGGGAGGGGGTCGCGACCACCAAGAAGTCGTGCTTGAATCTGACCACACAAGGCCATGTACCGACTCCCACAGATACTGTTATTTTCCCAAGGGGCCGGACTTCTTCTCCGTTGAAGCCTACCAAAGGAGTGTCTGCGGGCTTCAGGTCGCTTCTCTGCAACTGGAGCTGGTCAAACGCGGCTTTGAAGAGGATGTCGGTTGAGCTGCCTGAGTTGACGAGTACACGCCTGACCTCAAAGTCGTTGATTCTTAGCTTTATTACGAGCGCATCGTCGTGGGGGTAGTGGATTCCTCATGCATCATCTTCTGCGAAGAAAATTGGCTCTTTTGTCCTCGGCCGCTTTGGGGAGTTCTGCTCCTCCCGGGTGGCTTCACAAACCGAAGTTCGAGCGGTTGTTGAAGTGTAATCCGCGATGATAGAAGCTCCCACTATCATGTGGATGGTTCCCCGGACTAGCCTCACCTCCGGAGGCTGCCTCTGCGGTTATTCGGCCGGCCTGCTGTTGGATTCGGGAGCATCCTTACCGCGCTCCCCTTGCCGACCTGTTTTATTACTATTATTATTATTTAGTACAAAGTTTCTTAGATACCCGCGACGGATGAGCTCCTCTATCTCATCGCGGAGGTTTTTACAACTCTCGGTACTGTGACCGTGATCTTTGTGAAAACTGCAATACAGATTCTTATTCCTTTCATTGGGATTCTCCCTCAGATGGGGTGGCCACTTCACGTACGGGGCGTCCTTGATCGCCATAAGGATTTCAGCCCGCTTCGCGTTCAGTGGTGTGTAATCGGCTCGGTCCGCTACAGGAGGTCGGAATAATTGACTTGGCCTTGTCCCCCGAGCTGTGTCCTTTTTCTTTCGGTTGTCTCCTTGACTGGAGAGCTCTTCTTCCCTCTTTCTTTTTTCGGGCACGCCCTCGCCCTTTTGGTTGATCTTCTCTTCGGTGGCTATAACCCTATCCGCAAGCTTCAGGAACTCGGTTATGGTCACTGGTTGGTTGACAACCATGTGCCATTTAAACTCTTTGTGTGTCACACCCTTCTTAGCTGCTGCAAGGCGTACGGCGGGGTCCAGGCGCGGTATCTGCATACAGGCATCGTTGAACCGCTTGATATAGCTTCAGATGGATTCTCCCTCTCTCTGTACTATGTTGAGGAGACTTTCTTCAGTTCGCGGACACCGCTTGCTAGTAACGAAGTGGGACGTGAAGGTTTGTGCAAACTGTGCCCAACTTCTTATCAACCCGGGTGCCAAGTTCCGGTACCACGTGCGGGCTGCTCCCTTAAAAGTAGTGGAGAAGGCCACGCACATGCACGACTCATTGGCTCGTGCCAGGTGCATCTGTGACTGAAAGACATCTACCTGGTCATTTGGGTCAAACGACCCGTCATACTTGTCAAGAGGGGGGAGCTTGAAGTCTTTGGGCATTGGGACTGCCAGGAGTTCGGAAGACATGGGGGATGGAACCGAGAAGAGGGGAGCTTTGACTTTGGCCGAGCTTACCTCTTCTTTGCCCATGAGCTCAGGCAAATCGTGGGTGATAGATCGGCGAGCCCGGCGGCGACGTCTTTGCTTCTTAGTGGGCTCGGTGTTCGTGCTTCTCACCTCTGTGCTGTCCGGAATGGTCTGCGCAGGGAGTATCCTGGTCTGCTGGTGACGGCTACGAACAGAGGGGTCCTGCTTGGAGTCTGTTGCCAGGACCTCGAACCGGTTCTCAAGGAGCGGGGTTTCAAACTTCGACTACCGAGGTGACGTAGACCTGGCGAGCTGGGGTCCTCCCAACCTGTCCGCCCGCAGTGAGATCGTGGTAGCCGGTCTCTCTCGTCTGCTGCAGGGGGAGGCCTATTTTTTTGGGAGGTTTTGGGGGGCTTCTCCTTGGCCAGAGGGGCGCTCGTCCTGGCGGCGAGACTTAGCTTGCTGCGAGGCTGGGTGCCGAGGCGGGAACTGCGGCTGCTGAAGTTTAGGTTGAGGCAGCTAGGGGAACTGCTGCTGATATTGATACTGGGAGATCTGGTGCAGTACGTGTTATTGATAGAGCTGAAGTTGCTGGAACTGTTGCATTTGGGCCTGCATGGCTCGCATGCATTGCATCAAGTCCTCTAGTTGGTTTGAGCTGGCCGCTGGGGGCACGACCAAGGGTTCGGTGAACGTCGCTCCGACTGTAGCAGGGAGTGGGGCAACGACAGGTGCCACTGTGAGAGGCACATTTAAGCTGGGGATTCCGTCCGCTAAGAGGGGGTCAGTGAACTGTTCGATACAGACAGTAGGAAGTTGGGGTTGTTCCCCAAAGTTATCCATTTTCGTGCTTCGTCCGACGTTTTTAGAGAAAGCCATGAGCGTTGGATTGTTTCGAGGAAGAAAAGAACTGAGAAAGTTTAGAGAGAAAGGCCTTTTGAAGCGTTTCCCACAGACAGCGCCGAATGATGTAGCATAATCTGGTCACTCCTAGCTGGCGCTCGCATGGCTCCTGAGAGGTACCTGAGACGAGAGGAAAGAGGAAGAACTCCCGGGGGGTTTCCCAGCGGGAACGCTCCGATGCTTAAGTTAGTATTGTGTGCTAGAAGCAAAAGGAGAACGAAAGCTAAGAGTGCAGGTTACACAAGTGATTCGAAGATACCTTGTTCCTTGAAAATAGGCCCCTTATAACTGAATTTTGTTGCTTTAGGTCCTCTGACTTCTGACAGGGCAGGTATAACCGCCACTGTCAGTCTGCCACAACCGTTACAGGCAAGGTTGAGGTGGCATGCACGGGGCCATCGCTGCATGGTACGTGTCCGTCAAGTACGGGACACCTTTCTAAAGGTGGCAGGCGTAGCGAGAGGGACAAGCCTGTTGTCCACAGATTTGTCGGGTACGGCGGTCGAGCAGGAAGCCCTCCTGTGATATACCGAACTACCCTCTCGCGAATTACCCTGAGTCGGGCTATCCTTTGAGTGACAGGCCGTCTGTAGCTGGTTATGCCGAGCTAGTTGCCCCAAGGTGTCTGTGCCTCGGGGTGTCTTGAGAAGGATCAGTGCATTCTTGCTTGGGAGTGGCCCGAGGTCCATTGGGAGGAGCTCGGGTCTTAAAAGGGGTCGGGGCGCCCCGAACTTGGGACCCCCCGAAGTGCCTTGACCCCGGGGAGGAGGTGCAGGTAAGGCGGCTCCCGGCGAGTAGTTTACTCGTCGAGTTGCCAAGCTGAACTCGGTGGGACTTTCCCTCCGAGTTATGCTCACCCTCATTGCGCTGTCATGCTGAGTCATTGTTTTAGCAAGGTCACGCCCACATGTACCCGTGCTGCGAGGTCGGGCCAAATCACCCTCCATCAATTACCAAAAAAAAACTCTAACTAAAATTTCAAAAGAATAATATTCAAAAACAGTATTTTATAAACTAATACATTAAATAATCTATCAAATCCATGTTTATATAAAAATATGATTTTTAATATCAAGAGAATTATACAAATAAAATATAAGAATAGAATAACTATTTTAATACTTAAAATTTATAAATTTTCAAATGATATGCATATTAAAATTATTATATACTTTTACAAATTATTAATTAATATTTTAATTTATATTAATAAGTAATAACAACATATTTATTATTTACAAAAAGAAAAATATTGTTTATAAAATATTTAAGACTATAACATTAAATTGATTTTATCAAATCCATTAATCTACATTTATTTCAAAAAATTATTTTTCATATTAGAAAAATTATATAAATAAAATGTTAATAAAGGAATGATTGTTTTAGTAATTAAAAATTATGATTTTTTATATAATATGTATATTATAAATTTTAACAAATTTGATGTACTTTAAGTTAAGATTAGACTTTTATAAATTATTAACTAATATTTTAATTTGTATTTGAGAATTTAATATTTAATTGACTTTTTGTTAATGTTAAAAAAATAAAAATAAAAATAATTTATATAATAATTAAAATATAATAGGTGCATATGTTTAGTACCTTGGACTCTTGATTGATGCATTGTAAATAAAATTAGATGATATCTATGCATCTTGATGTATTAACTATAATATATTTCTTCATGGGAAAATCTGTGATACGGAAAAGAAATGATATGGAAAGAGTTTTGACCAATCAAAGCCCACCCATGAATTTTGATAAATGACACTTGATTCGCTACCACGCTTATGATTCCAACTTATTGGTCAGTTGTTTTTCCAATATTATATCTTTTCCATATCATAGTCAAACCCTTTCTTCATATATATCACTAAAGCATACATTTCCTATGTATTTATATACTATTCATGATTATTTTGATATTAAATTTAATGAATATTATTGTATTTATGGAATTTATATGTGTTTTCCTAGCATATCCATGCATTTTCATATTTTTCGTCCGTCTCTATGCGTTTCCAAAGCATATCTATATCCGTATTCGTATTCGAGTTGTCCGATACGATACCCGATGCTAGTACTTTAATCCTTGGTTACTGCTAAAGCCCACAGACCACTACCACCATTTAGACACATGGCATCCTATTAATTCAAGAAATAGGATTAAAAAAGTAGTTTCACTCCTAAACATTCTCAATAGACATTATTCATTATCTTAACACATGTTTATCCATAGTCTATTAAATACAAATGTTGGAACCCATTAAAAGATTATCATAAACCCACGTTTGTTTTTAAATGATTTTTTTTTCAAAAAGAAAATACTTTATTAATTACAAACTTGATTTAACTTTTAGGAAGCAATCTAATTTAACTTTTAAAAATAAATAACTCAAAATAGATTTACTAGATAAATAGTAAATACCAAATAAAATGGGTTATTATTTATGAATATTGAATAAAATCTCATTTAATATCTTAAATCAAATTAAAAAAAACATAAATTAATAATAATTTTCAAATAAAATAAGTCAGAATAGATTGTCAATTACAACAATACAAGACCCATATTATTCTTTTTTTAATTTAATTTTTCATAACTAAATAACTAAATAGTAAACTTCAAATTAAATTATATTTAATTACCCAGTACTTAGTACGGGGTCATTTTCTAATGAATAGAGAAGATTAAGATATGAGAGTTTTTGTTATAGCTTATTCTACTTTAATAAAATTAATTTAAAAATAAATAACTATATTTCAATGATTATCATGCCTAGTTTGTGGCTAGGGGTGTTTCTAGAGTGAGCCGGACAGGGCCCACTGCCCAAGCTTGAGAGATTACAGATGTTGATCAGACGGTTATTATTCCCATGGGTATGATTGAAATGGTGGAATGTGCTCCACCTAGAGGAAAATGGAGCAATTTGATGGGTTGGTTTAATCAAATTCTTTCACACTTCCTCTGTCCAATTCATCAAAATGGGTCCATCTTGGCCCATTCAGCACATGAACCAATTATTCCATTACCCCTGTCGTTGACATGTCATGTAGCTCCAAACAGCTATGTCCAATTAGCAATCATGACTCATGAGCAACAATGAATTGATCTACGTACATTTTTCACTAGAATCAAGTATTCAAGATCATAGTTGAAAGAGAGGGTCATCAAGGGATAAAAAAAAAGTCTCCACTTTCTCCCCCTTTTCCCAAATCTCTGCTGGGGGCACTGGAATCTTTTTAGGTTAATGAAGAAGACAAGGCAAGACTGATCTCTTTTTCAATGAAATTTGAGACATTGACTGCATCTTTCAATTCAGGGTGTTTACCATTTAAAAGTGAGAAAGCTAAGAATAAAAAGTGTTTTTGGAGAATAATCAAGTGGGATTCTTTTAATAGAAAAACCAAAAATCCTGGATGAGATGCTGTGTGGCAACCTCCAATTAAAAAAGCAAATATCTTGATAGAGGGTGTTCGGTATCGGCTTTTGGTTTTTGTGGATATAATACCTATGATCAAAAGCTAGTGCCTCAATTGTTAAACCAAAAGAAGAGATCAAAAGGTTTATGCTGCATGATGCATGGTTCTCATAATTATTTCTGTTTTGCTTTTCAAATCACCTTTTCCCTATGAGATCAAAAGAAGGGTAGCGATTTTCAATTCACCTTTTCCCTTTGAGATTTTCAATTGAAGATGGATTTAGAAGAAGGGTAGCGATTTGGGCACACTCAACTTTGCCCAAATCCTCTCTCTCTCTCTCTCTCTTTGTGAGAACTGAGAAGGGTGCCCAAATCAAAAGTTGTAGTTGGTAAAGTCTACGTTTGCTTGTCACCTCTAACTAAAGTTCAAACCCATATTCTCCCACTAAGCTACTAGAGAACCCGCCAGCCAGACAGCCCGAAAAATGAAAAAGAAAGGACTAAGAGAGAGTCTTCACACTGTAGAAAGGAATCTAGACATGACCTAAGAATTTTATACATCATAGATGAGTTGGTAGGTCTAAAAGCCTCCATGTTGACCATGGTACTTTCTTCTCATGGGAAAGTTTGAGGGTTTCAGCATAAGCAATTAGGGGAAGAAATTAATCGTCCGTAACTTCCTGAATGTTATCTTCTTTGAACTACTGAAATTTAAGTGTGGATGGTTTCACCTGAAATTGGGGGAATAAAAAATGGGGAAGCAATTGTCAGGCTTGGAGGAATGCTCAATGCAATAGCAAGGAGATGCACATGGAGATAACCCTTCTTGAGAAGTCATTGACTGTGAACCCATGTGAGACACCCACTAAGGTAGAAGTTTTCTGTTGTATTCAGGGATGCCTTCTCTCTCTCCTTCAGCAGAAGGAATGCACCAGGCTGGGCTTACCATCTGACCTGACAAGCAATTGAGGCCTGCCTTGAGCTTCATCTTTCATCTATCTTCTTTTAGGTCTCTGATCTAACCATTCAATTGAAAGAAATGTATGATTGAGATAACCTTATCAATTATGCTAATCCTTGCTACATGGACCCATTAAGTGACTAACTGGTAGATAGATTTATCTATCCAAGACTTATGTACATGAGATATATGTCAAGAACTTGTGGCATTGTTCACCTTTAATACCTTTTCTTTTTCTATCTTTTTATATGAGCAACCCCATGTTCATTATTGGCAATGTTTCATTCATTGCATTGTCCACCACCTAGGACTGTACTAAAAGGTATACTAGGGAAAAGTTTATAGCATATACTTGAAGAATTATTGTAAGGCTTCTACTAATTAACTCACAGACTTCCATAAATCTAATGTCCAATGTTAAAAGAAAAATTGCATACGGGAAACTCAAAGAACTACTCTCATGAAAATTTGGCATCTTACATTCATAGAATGATATTGTAGGTGTATGGAAAGAAAATTTTAATAGATGTATTGAGATATACTTTGGATATGTATGGATATGATGAAAAAATTAAGATGGAGAAAATAAATTGGGGAAATTGATAAATCCTAAATTCATCAATAAGGTTTAAACAAATATAAACATATAAGAAACATACATTTTAATAATTTACTAGCAGGGACCCGTGCGATGCATGGGAAAATCTGAAAGACTTAATAATTATTTTTCATTTAATGTTGATTTATAAAAAATAATTATTGTTAATTGAATATAAAAAATATTTTTAATAAATTTAGTTTTATTAATAATTTGTAGTAATTTTAATATTTTTATTCTTTTTTTATTTTTAAATGAAATTTTGATTAACTTTAAATAAATAAAAATAATTATAAAAGCTAACATTTTTATTAACTCTACTAATAATTAACAATTATATAGGAATAACAATAGGGTGGTTTTAGGGTAGGGCACTCCATCTCTTTCCCTACCCCATAGTCAAGACACTCTACCTCATCCCCGCCTCGTCCCCAGTGTCACACGGGTTCAGGGCAAGGTAACCACTCCTCAATGTCGGGTGAGTTCAGGGGCAAGGCACCCCACTCCTCATCAATGATGGAGAATCCTCGAATTTTCCTGCCCTGTCCCCAGTATTGGGTGGGTTCAAGTAGATGTGTAAATTGGGTCGGCATGACACGACCCGTATGTGGCTTGCGCAAAGTGCGAGTTGTGCCTTGCTGGCCCATGAGGCATCCCGGGCCGTGCCTCCCTCCTCTAGGATAATTTGGGGGGGGGGGGTCGGTTCGGCACGGCCTGAGCCTGCACGGGCCCATGTCATGCTATGGATCAGGCCTTGGGTTAGGCCATGCTGCACACCAAGCCAAACTCAAGGCAAGGCACTCACTCCCCGTTCGGTCCAAACGGATGACCCGCTCTTACAAAAAAAATAAAAAGTTAGAAAAACAAAAAAATGCCAAAAAACTATTGTCCGGGTTGACAGTTCGATCACCCAGGTCATTGGTTCGCTAACCAAATAAACGGTTTTTGGACAAAAAGTGGTTTTGAGGTGAAATGGTGTTTGGTTCCCAATTTTTCCGGTCTAACCATCTGGTTTGATCCAGTTTTGAAAACATTGTGCTCGTCAACCCAATATTCAATTTGATGGTAGAAATGATCAAAATGATATATTGAGTATCAACTACATGGTAAATTTCTAAAAGTACACTAAATTGTCCTTAATATTCAAAAATGTAATTTTATGAAAATTTTGGAAAATTTATTGTACTTGTGTAATTATTTAAATTTTTATTAAATAATTTATTTTCTTTTTAAATGGTTTACTTATAGAATTATACTAATTTATCTTATAATTTCTAATATAAACTAACCAATAATTTCCTTTTTCCAATATTATACTAATTTATCTTAATAATTTGTGTAATTATTTGTTCAAATTATAGTTTTCCATTTCCCATAGTCATTTATCTTTAATATTTTTCAATAATTTGCAATGAAAATTACATAATTTTTCAATGGTTTTCCAAAATCTATCAAATGTAATAAATTTTCCTAAAATTTCCAAAATATTCTAATAATTTTAAATAATTATTTAATGCATTTTAAATAAATTTCAAATACTTTATATCTATTAATTTCAAAAATGTTATTTTATGAAAATGTAGTTTTATGAAACTTTTTGAAAAATTTATTACATTTGTGTAAATATGGGGATTTATTGAACTTTTTAAAATTGTTATTAAATATATATTTTTATTTGGTAGTTTACTAACAAAATTGCACTAATTTATCTTTTATTTTTTAATATAAATTAATTAATAATTTAATTTTCTAACATTAGAATATTTTGTTCCCCCATTTGTATTTGGTTATTAATTATAATAATAACAATAACTAAAATTTTTTACTTTTTGATAATTGTTAAATATAATTCTCAATTTTATAGAAATTAGTTAAAGAGTTTTCAATTTCTATAAAATGTTGCTAATGAGTTAATTAATAACAATATTTATTAATTTTTGATAATTTACTAATCGCATTTATTAACTTTTGGTAATAACACTATTTAATATTCATTGAATATGGGCGGGATTAAATATTAACCATTAGGGAGTGAGGCAACATGATACTTTCCTATTTGTTTAAATAAGATACCTTAGGAGAAAGATTATTGAAATATTTTTAGGTAGTTGGGTGGCATGGCTTAATGGGAGTGGTGGGAAGCGGAAAGGAGAGAAACTCAAAGAGAATGTAGGGTGGGGATAATGGAGCAAGGAGAGGCATAGTGACAGGGACCCGTGCAATGCATGGGCTTTCTTAAGCGAGTTAAACAATAGAAATACATAAGAGTATATAATTGTTTTATATTTTAACTTTTTAATAAACAATCCGATCAAACTCAACTTGATTTAGTCAGTTTTCTAATATTTCAGATCAACTTTGGTTTAATATATATATATATATATATATTATTTTAAAATTAAATTTTTAATACGAAAAGTAAGAAAATTCCCATGACACGTTCACATGACACAATGCATAATAATTTTTAGGGAGAAGTACGAACATGCCCATTGCAAATTTCTGAATTCCACTGTAGATTTATAATTTTTAGGAAGATTTCCATGTTTTTACAAGTATCAATTAACATCTTATTGAAACCAGCTCTTTAGACCAAAAAAAAGTATTAATAATTAAAACAAGCTCCAGTAGTCAATTCTCTGAGGCCATATACCAATGAAATCAAAACAAAATTAAAAGCACAGAATACTGTCCTGACTCCTGATCAATACATTAATGACATGAAGTCATGAACAAAAAGCACAAAAAAGAAAAAAAAAAGATTATATATATAAAAAAAACAAGAACCTATGATATTTTATTTTGAATTCTGGCCCACCCAAAAACGAAAATCCTGTAATGTCCTTAAGATACGAAGCAAAAGTTAGAAAGACCATCCCACTTCAGCCTACACCAGAGTTTTCACCCATTGCCCAGCACTAACTTGAAGTTTGAACATGGAGATGATCTGATGATGGGACTCAAATAGCCGTCTTCAGCTTAGAGGCATCAACCTTTGTGTAGACAAGATGCAGTACATGCCCTTCCTTGGGTTCAACATGAACCCACTTACGACCACTCAGTTTGTGACGTTCAAACTTGACGCACCCTTCTTTCAGAGCATAGAGGGTGTGGTCCTTCCCCATCCCTACATAGTTTCCTGGATGAAAGCGGGTACCACGCTGACGAACTATGATGTTTCCTGGTATCACCCTCTGCAAAGTAAAAATCAATGAATGAGTAAATGGGACTGGTTCTGTAGGGATAGAACTCAAAACTGTAGGGCATCGACCTCGCCACCGAATTTCTTGACTCCAAGATTCTTTGGCTTTGAGTCTCTTCCATTCTTTGTCGATCCGGCTGACTTCTTTGTAGCCCAACGCCTGATCATCAAGCTCAATCCCCCTCCAGAAGCATCTAAATCAGTTTGTTAGACATGCTTAGATCAACAATAACCAACAAGGTGAAAACCTCGTTCAAATCACAAGCACCATTTGCTAAAAAGCAGTGTAGGCATTACCACTAGACCACTATACACAGGAACATTTCTGACCAGATCGTTGAGAGTAGCTCGTTTAAAGAGTGTTGTCGCAAGGTTCATCACATTCATTGCTTAACTACATAAACCAAAAGAGAATTTTATACAGAAGCGTGAATTATAAAGAGAATCAATGTTGAGAATTGCGCTACAAAAAATCTGATTCCATCATTTTGATACTTCATTTACAACTTGATCTGAACCACATGCACTCACTTGTGTCTTACGTGTCTCTTTGTTCCTACTGCAAATAAATTAACTACTGCCCCCTTTAGCTCTCCTCCTTATGCCACCTTCTGGCAAATATAAATTGACAATTAATTAAGAAAATGCGAAGTACCACCAATATTGTAAACATTATGCCCGTTATCATGAAAGGTAACTTGCTTAAGTACCAACAAGTCTATGTTATCCATAGTTGCCAAGGCATGCAAGCAATAGTAGAGTGCCTAGGCAATGAAATTTTACAAAATAAAAAACTAAATTCTAGATTATTTCTCTAGTTTTATATATCAATCAACATTCATTTTTTTTTTTGATTGGAAACAGTAACTTTCATTAATTCTTTAAGAAACTTAGTACAACTGTCACCTTCAAAAAACAAGGTGACCCCTCCACAGATTACAAACAGGCCCAAAAAAGGTTCTGCCAACTAACTCCTTGCTTTGCTAAAGTATTAGCCATTGCATTGGCTGATCTCCTACTCCATTTAGACCTGACTTCAAGCTCCCTTGTTAGTTGCATAATCTCCCTTACAGGTTGTCCAAGGGACCAGGCGCCTAAGCTGGAAGATGCAGCCACTATTAATAACATTAAAATTCCTCTCAAAACATGACAAATCATCATATCTAAAAGATAGTAGTATTTAAAATCTATTAATTTCAATATTTTCAAAAATCAATATAGTATAATATAATAAGTATTTAAAAGAATGATTTCATATCAAATTAGCAACTAAGGAAGGCTATTATTTTATAAAAGAAAAGTTCAAGATAAGGAGTAGGGAAAAGAGAAAAAGAACAAGGGATGCCGCCACTAATTTATTTAATGTCTGTGTGTGTGTGTGAGTAGTTGTATAAAAAAAAGAAGAAACCACTTTATTCTTTTCTCCTTTCTTTCTTTTCGTCTTCTTGAAACCCTTGGAAATTTTGCATTTCAATGCTAAAACCTTAAAACTAAGCATGGGTGATATATATTAGAATACATCAATGCACATACTAAGAAGATGCAGCCATTATAATATTAAAATAAGTTGCCTTGTGATTTTATTGCCTAGGAGAGCGTTTAGTTGTGTAGAGAGTTGTCTTTTTGACATAGTGAAGGCATTCAGACTAAGCATCACCAAAGACATCCTGTCACCTAGCGACGCCTTGATAGCTATGATGTTATCATGCTTTGCCAAAAATACCAATTTATCATTCCGGTCAACGAATATATATGTATTTTTTTATCAGAATGGTCAACCAATATGTTTGGATCAGCTTAGGGTGTTGATTATTAGAATGGAAGCAGAGACTTTAGGATTCCTGAAGTACATAGAGCAGAGATATTAGAAGGAGAAAGGGAAAGCATTATGTAAGAAGGCAGGGGGCACCAACTGGAAGAGTAGGAAGATGTTTAGGCTTTCCTGGGGGTTGAATGAGCAGAGGTAGGAGAGAGTTCCTCCAAACCGAATCTGATCCGATTACTTAACGGATCATAAAACCCGATCATCTTCAATTCGTTTAAGACTAAACAGATATCCAAATCCGGCAATTAATGGATCGGATTGAATCTGAATCGGATCAGATCTGATTCATTTGCAGCTCTACTGAATCCTACCAAATCATTGGTAGTCAGGTTGTGTGGGCTCCTGGACATAGGAGCAGCTTTTTGACTGGGAGATGGCAGGCCTGCTGGATCTCCTTCAATTGCTGGGTAACCAAAATATAAGGCTGGGTTGTGAAGACAAGTGGTGCTGGAAGTGGGAGAAACAATGGTTGCTTCTTTGTGAAATCCTTCACTAAGATCTTAAGCAGAACCCACAACAATCAGTTCCCCTCAAATCTGATTGGGAGATCACTGATTCCTTCCAAAATGTGGTTCCTGGTATGGTCAGCTGCCTTGGAGAAGTGCATTATCAAGGTCTCCTTGCAAAATAGAGGTGTGCAGATTACTCATCATTCCTGTGACTTCTGCAACCAGGATATGGAGAATGTTAATCATCTATTCATTCACTGTCAGTCAGCTTGAAGGATCATCATCATCATCATCATCGTTCATGCCTTATCTTGGGGTTGGCTACATGAATCCTGTTTCACCAATCCGTTCTATTTAAAGTCATATCCATTGTTAAATTATTGGTGCCTAAATCATTTGTTACTGCTACAGTTCTACCCATGTCCTTTTTGATCTACCCTTAGCCCTTCTAGCCCCTTCAACCTGTAACAAATCACTTCTAATTGGTGTTGTTGATTGTTTTCTATGCACATGACCAAACCATCTTAGTCTACTTTCTCTCATTTTATCACCTATTAGGGCTAAGCCTAGGTTCTATAGATGACTTCATTCTTGATCCTATTCTTTTTAGTTTTTCCACTCATCCATCTTAACATTTGCATTTCTGTCACGCTCATTTTCTAGACATGTTTCTTGATTGCCCAACAATCTGCTCCATACAACACAGCTGGACTTACAACTGTTTTATAGAATTTGCCTTCTAGTCTAAGTGGTATTTGCTTATCACATAAAAGTTCAGATGCACCCCTCCATTTTGCCCATCCTGCTCTAATTCTTTGGGTGACATCCTGGTGGCCTGAGTTATGCCTGGTTTCTTATTGGATCTTCTAAGGACCTGGTACAAACCTGGATGTAGTGCCAAGGGGAAAGGAATCTAGCAGCTTGTCCCTGCAGCTATAATCTGGACCAGTTGGACTAAATGAAACAGAAAATGTTTTCCAGCTGGTCTAGGTGTGTGGAGAAAACTGATCAATACTGTGTTTGGTAGAATTGGCTCCTGGGCCTCTGTTTCTAAGGACTTTGCTTATGTGTCTCCCATAGTTGTCAAGGTGTCACCTAGGTGACTAGGTGCCCTTGGCTGGGCACTTTGCTCAAATGCCTTGAGTGATAACAACTAGGCAACTAAGCGCCTGCCTAGGCGACAAAAATGACAAGGTGGGAGCCTTATGCCTTGAAAGATCAAAACGCCTGCCTTAGTTATAGCAGTTCTTTATATTATAAAATTTTTATCGCCAAGGCAACACCTAGGCGCCCCAGTGTCAACTCAGAATCACCTAGTTGCCTTGACAACTATGGTGTCTCCAATCCAGCTTAGTAATGAATGGTTCTCAGCTGTGGCTTGAGTGATGTATTTTCATGCATGATGTCATATTATTTGGAAAAAATATCTCAAGTAAATTGTCTGCAAGACACCAGTAGGAAAAAAAATCTTTAGCATTGGGAACAGTAATGGGAAAGTGTTGCTTGTGTCATAGCAATTCAGAAGGATGAAAGAATTGTTCACATCTGTAGTAAGATGGGTAATTTGCACAGAAACTAGAAAATGGAAAATTTGTTTGGTCTTAAGATTTAGGTTGATTGGCTGCTTCAAAATCAAGCAAATTATAAATGATCAGTGATAAAAAACCAGATATTAGCTAAAAAGGCACCAACAACTTTCAAACACTTTAAATGTTCCCCTGGTTCAGAGGTTGCAACCTCAAGATGACATAATTAATTAGTCTCTGGGAAATGTGAGATGGGTTGCATCTCTCCTTGCAAGGCTACAATCATGAAGCCAAACCATTTTGTGTGGACAAAGGGAAAAAGAGCTCCTTGCATCTCCAGCACACTTACCATTTAAATCAAAATGCAAAAGTAAATTACAATTTACAAAGAAATCTGGACCCCAAAATGAGGTGAGCCAACCTTCAAAAAAAGAGGCTAAAAAACTCCCAAAACATAAAAATCAAAACCCAATACACCCCACAAAGCATCCTGCTAGTAATTTGATCAATGATTCCCTAATATAATTTGCTTCTTGCTGTTGTCCATGGAAGTATAAAATAACCACTGATGACCTGGAAGCTGGATGGAATGGACTACTGAAAGCATGGAAGATGCTCAATGTACCACAACCAAGGATGAACGAAGAAGATGATCCTCAAACATGAAACACTGAATAGGGAGTTCTCTCTTACACTTATCTGTCATTTTCATAATTTATTTATTTGTCTTATATGTAGTTTTCTTAGGCTGCTTAAGTTCTTAGAAATCTTTGCTATTTCTGTGGTACTTCTTGTTTTCTTAATCCTCATTTTTGTTTAGTGTTAGAGTCTGCTAACTGGCGCTTTTCTTGTTAGGTTGAAACTTGAATCCTGGTCCTTTTTAAGGAAAAGCTTCATGGGGATCAAAGGAAAGAAAAAGAAAAGAAAGAAGGTGGCTTTAAACATAGAAATGGCTAGAGGAGTGGACCTAACATCCAGAAATGGACAATATTCTTGGTTGAGTAAAGGAACTCATTCCTATAATAAACCAGGCAAGGACTCTTCCATAAATCGAAAAACACACCTCAGCTCAGATCAAGATGAGGGTGGGAGGAGTAGGATTTAGTGAGATATGCAACAAAATTAAGAACTTTTATCATGCATCTGGAAATATGAAGGTGAAAGATGTTGTTTGTACACATCAAATGTTATCTATAAAGGAAATTGGAAGTAACAAGAATTGCTCGAAGTCAGGAGATGTCCAAATACTTATTTACCCTCTGCAAACCATGTATTGAAGTTAATGGGTAATCTGACTGGGGATTTAAAGGAAAATAAACTCAAAATGTCTAAGCTTCCAGTAAACATGCCGGGGATAAGAATGAAGATGGCATTACCCATAGTTTTACAAGTTTAACGGTTAAGAAGAATACTAATCCGAAAACCTATGGTCAGACAATTACAAGGAATGGGAAAGATGAAAGCTGCACCTGTGTTTTCCGATGGACAGTTAAGCAAAATAATAACTTGAGGAAAGAGTTTTCTGGTAAAGAAACTGATATTCTGAAGGATAGAGAATCGGAGGAGATCCAAAAAATAATCACCAATTCACCATTAGAATTTCAAATTTGAAACAAGGTGAGTTAAATGTGAATTGGGTTCAGAATTGTTGAGGTTTTCGACAAATTGTGTTGTCTATAGTGGTAGTTTTTGATTATTTATTATTTAGATAGAAAGTGGGGACCACAGCACTCTTGTTGGGTCCTTTCTGAGCAGTTATTTTAATTTTTTTATGCTGTTTTATGTGTTAGCCGCCCTATAAGGGTATATTGGTCTTTGTACTCTTTATTATTTTAGACTATAAATAATAGTGAAGAGGGCGGCCAGCATTATTGCCCCCTTTTCTCTCTCAAATCTCTTTTCTTCCTTTTCTCCTTTCTTCTCTTCTTCTACAAGAAATAATCTTTTCTTTTACAGATTTTTTATTTCAGCACTTTTCTACTTGGTATCGAAGCTCGACTAGGGTTTCTTAGAGTTTTTTCCATGCAGTCCTAAATCAGCCGATTGCATAAAGGGTTGATCGATCTATTTCAGATTGCCCAGTTCTTGGATTTTTTGGTGTAGTCTAGTCATCAGGAGGGTGATCTATGTTTTGGCATCAAAATCAGGAAGAATTGGAGTATGGGGAAGAGTTCTAGTCAAGTTGGACTCTTCAATTTTGATCTGATCTTGGGCGCTCAGGTATTGTTGAACTTCTCTAGGTATTCTATAGGGGGCGGTTAGGACTCTTCAACATGCAAACCAATTAAAGAAGATGAGCTATATGCCCAAAGGTTTACCTATCCAAAGCTCCGTCCTACACGTGACTTGAGAACTCTGAGAAATAGAAGCAATAAAACAATGGCATGGTGAGAAACAACAGCATTGAAGCTAAGAGAAGAAACTTGCTTCAATGGCGGAACAGACAGAGAGTTGATAGAATTGAGAAAAAACTGACCCTAACAGCTTCAATGGTGAAACAGCTGCATTGAAACCCTAGCAGCTTTCGACCCTGCCCTTGATTTGGTGCCGGCGGAAAAGATTCCAAGCCCTAATAGCTATTGACCAATCAACCCTAACAGCTTCGATGGTGGAACAGAAAACTGATAAAAAAACTGAGAACTCTGTTCAATTTTTGATTTCCAATGTTCTCTCTCGGCCCTGTCTGCTTGACCCTCTCCTTGACCCAACTGACCTTGACCCTTTACAACCCAATGGGTACCTTCGACCCAACCCACCCTGACCCTTTTCCTTGACCCTAATGGATGGGTCACTTGACCCATATGACCTGCTGATGAAATGGGTGGGTTTTGAAGTGAATGGGTTGGGTGGGTCAAAAGGGTCAGGGTTAAAATTGCCAGCCCTAACACCAAGAGTAAGAGAAACGAAAAAATACAATAAGGAATGAGAGGAGTACTGAATGACAAATTGGTTGCAAAACTGGAAATTAAGCAACTCCACCAACCTATCACTATTCGAATGGATAAAAGAAGGGAGAAGTGGAAACATAAACTGGAGGAGTGGAGGCACTACTTCCGATGACGATCTTAAAAATAAAGATGAAGGGGTGGAAAAAACATGCTTGAAAAAGAAAGGTACACCAAGAATAAGAGAAACGAAAATAAGGGAAATGGTGAAGGGACGATTAGGAGAACTGATAATAAATGACAGTAAATTGGGTAATCAATGAAGTCTGTCAGATAGGTTATCGACTCCTGATGTGGGCGCCGGCAGTAACAGCAGTAATTTAGTGTTCTCAGCAGCAGCAATTTAGTGTTGTCATCCTATCTTATCTATTCAGTATTCTTACCTTATCTGCTTTCAGTAGCAGGGATTAGTAGGAGTCTTATCTATTCAGTTATCTTATCTTATCAGTTCAGTAGGATAGATTAAGGGAGTCTTATCTTATCTAATTACAGTTCTTATCTTATCTTATCTTATCAGTTCAGTAGGATAGATTAAGGAAGCCTTATCTTATCTTATCAGTTTAATAGGATAGAGTAGTAGATTAGCAAGGAGTCTTCCTAAAAGTAGGATTCTACCTCTTGTAATCTCCTATTTAAGGAGCTCATATTATTCAATAAACATATAAAAAATTTCAGTCAAGAAAGAGAGCAAAGGAGAGTTGGTGATCTCTTGAACAAATCACCTTTTTGGGCGGCAAGATAGGTTCTTCAAGAAAAGGGAGGAACAAGGGAAAACAGGAGGTTTTCCCCGTGGACCGACCCGTGACGAGATCCTATTCGCGGGCCCATAACAACTTGGTATCAGAGCAAGGCGTCATGGGTGACCTTGAGCGATTGACGTCTAGGGTTTATGATCTGGAGTACAGACTCGTGGAAAACAGCAAGGAGGTGCGCGAGATCAAGGACGATGTCCGAGAATTAAGGCGCTTTATGGAGTTGTACTTTTCCAGCAAGGAAAGGAACCCGGAAGGGGCTGCAACCACAACCGGCCGCCGACCAGACATGGCAGAATCGTCCGGCGAGCAACAGGTCATTGCCCTAGCGTAGGTTAGCAACACACAGAATGTTCCGATTAAGCAAGAATCCGGTGTCATCGAGGATTCCATCGACGAGAGTTCAAAGAAAGGTCGTCATCGCTGGTGAAGGAGCTTGTATGCCTCATGTTGCGGCTGCAAATGTTGCAAAAGAGTGTTTGTTAGCTGCAGTCAGATCAGATCCTAGGGTTGCACATATCTGGGTGAATCTTGCTAATGCATACTATTTGGCTGGTGATCATAGAAGTGTTGGAAAGTGCCTGGAGAAGGCAGCAAAACTGGAGCCTAATTGCATGTCAACTCGATATGCTGTTGCGCTTCATCGTATCAAGGATGCAGAAAGGTCTCAGGATCCCACTGAACAACTTTTATGGGCTGTGAATGAAATGTCTTCAATACTCAGAGAAGGGGACTCTGCAACAATTGAGCTTCAGATAGCATGGGCAGGACTTGCCATGGTTCACAAGGCTCAGCGAGCTCTGTACGCACTAAAGCAGGCAATAGAAGAGGATCCAGATGACGTTGTTCAGTGGCACCGGCTTGGCCTTCACAATCTTTGTACTCTACAGTTCAAGACATCTCAAAAGTACCTTAAGGCTGCAGTTGCCCGCGGTAGAGAATGCAGCTATGCATGGTCAAATCTTGGTATCTCACTGCAGCTGTCTGAGGATGAACCCTCTTCATTGGAACACGATCCAGGAGGGCAAAATCATTCCACCTATCCTGGATTCTTTTGATTGTGTTTCAAGACACCCGTCCTGAATTCGAGCTTGAGGACAAGCTCGTAGTCCAGGAGGGGAGTAATGATGTGGGCACTGGCAGCAACAACAGTAATTTAGTGTTCTCAGCAGCAGCAATTTAGTGTTCTTATCCTATCTTATCTATTCAGTATTCTTACCTTATCTGCTTTCAGTAGCAGGGATTAGTAGGAGTCTTATCTATTCAGTTATCTTATCTTATCAGTTCAGTAGGATAGATTAAGGGAGTCTTATCTTATCTAATTACAGTTCTTATCTTATCTTATCTTATCTTATCAGTTCAGTAGGATAGATTAAGGAAGTCTTATCTAATCTTATCAGTTCAGTCTTATCTTATCAATTTAATAGGATAGAGTAGTAGATTAGCAAGGAGTCTTCCTAAAAGTAGGATTCTACCTCTTGTAATCTCTTATTTAAGGAGCTGATATTATTCAATAAACATATCGAAAATTTCAGTCAAGAAAGAGAACAAAGGAGAGTTGGTGATCTCTTGAACAAATCACCTTTTTGGGCGGCAAGATAGGTTCTTTAAGAAAAGGGAGGAACAAGGGAAAACAGGAGGTTTTCCCCGTGGACCGACCCGTGACAAGATCCTATTTGCGGGCCCATAACAACTCCACTGTCGTGAGACCTAAAGGGTGCAAGGGGTTGTACCATGTCAAGAAGAGAATATGAATTGTCAGAATATGATAGTGAACAAATTGGAAAAACAAGACTCAAACCAACATTAAAAATACTAGAGAACCGAAAACATCAAGTTTCAAAGAATTCAAATGGTTGTCAAAGCAAGAAAAATGAAGTTAATGCACTCGGAGGTCTACATATCAATGTGGAAAGGAAAGAGGGTCTGTTACACTCTGGAAGGAATGGATCCAGAACTAAATCCTATCAACAAGAGAAACCGGTGAAACTGCTGGCATGGAATGTAGGGGAGTGGGGAGGCCCACTCTCAAGCATCAAGTCAATGAACTAATTCGTGTTTATCATCCTGCTATTTTGGTTTTGTTTAAAACTAGAGCCCAATCGCTTAATGTTAGTAGGCTTGCTAGTCGTTTACATTTTGATCAGTGGTATATTATAAACCCAGTGGGGTTTGCTGGCCGTATTTGGCTAATGTGGAGAAATGATATGTGCTATGTTGATGTTATCATAGATTTATTCATTGCTTATGCTTAATCAAGGACTGTGAGCTTAACTTAAATAGGAGTTGTACTCTTGTCTCCCCCCAACCCCAAAAAAAAAAAAAAAAGAAAAAGAAAAAAGGAGTGATCAAGGAGTGGCAGTGCTTGAGAGAAATTGCAAACTTGACAAACTTGCCATGGATGGTCCTTGGAGATCAATGCAATTCAATATCCTAGTGATAAAATTGGGGAAGGAGGGTGATGCCTAGCCAACCAAGGGCTTTCAATGAAGTTATTGATAATTGTAATTTGATGGAGTTAGAAACGAAAGGTAGTAAATATACTTGGAGAAACAAGGTTATTTTTGAAAGAATTGATGGAACCTTAGTTAGTGGTTCATGGAGAACATTGCTTTACCGATTCTTAAAAAACGGTTCATGCATGGAGAACACTATGTCCGAAAGCTTATAATGAAAACCTACCTTTCTTAAGTTAAGATCACACTCCTATTTTGAATAATACTGGCCACAAAGTAGACTTCGGGCCCAAACTATTTAGGTTTGAAATGATGTGGGAGAAGTAGAGAACAACCAAGACCTAGATAGAGTTATTGCTAGATCCTAAAATCAGTGAGATGTTGGATCGAAAGGCCAACAATACTTAAAAAAGAGAGACAGAACAGTTGAAAAAAGTTGGAACATACTTTTGGAAACATTCTATAAAAGACGAGAAAGTTAATGGATCAACTAAAAGACACTCAAGAGGAGCTAGCTTTAAATCCAGGGAAAAGAGAGACTGTGAACAAAGAGGCAGAAATCCAAAAACAGCTAAATAATGCGAGGCTTATGCTTATTTGTTTTTCAGGTGCGTGGGGTCACTCCATCCCACATCATTCTCGTTGCTAATTGTATCTCCCAATCTATCAAAAAAAAAAAAAAACTAATCTTTGGACCCAATGGAACAAGATGTTCACTTTGGCAGACAAAGTCCCTGACTCTCTGACTGGCAGCCAAAGACCTACACAATGAAAGGAGATGTTCACTCTAGACCCAATACAAGTTCCTTCTTTAGTCTCTCATTGCCTTCTCTTAGGGAAATGAAAACCCCAATGCTCAATATACTCTTAAAAGTACACTCTCTGACCAAAGCATTTGCAGCATCACTTGTTTACTCAAGTAAAGTTTTAGCAAGATATAACCTTCACTTAAATAGAGATATTTTATGGACATAGGAAACCCTAGACAACAGCACAAGTAAAGTAACAGAGCACCATTTTTTATATGCAGTGGGAAAATGACAACAAAAGTCTTTTTGGCATCACCTATCTTTCCTAGGCTGAATATGTGGTTTCTGGTCTACTTGAGTTTGGAAATAATTTTCTAGTTTGAGAAAACAACAATATTAATAGGCAATAGAAAATTGATCCATTATTTTGCTCTGACTCAAGTTTGCTCTACTCTCCATTTAGAAACTGACTACAAGCATAAGTAAATATCCTCTGGGCGATGAATAAATTTCAATATTTAGCCCATGATTAAACCCTAATGGACCATTTTTTTATGTTGAAAATGCAGAGGAAGATCAATAAGGCGCTGTAGCATAAAATTTGCGACTATCACTTCATAACAAGGAGAGAAGGAAGCTAGAAGTAGATAGAGAGAGATAGAGAGATTACATACCGGTAGAGATTGAAGGATCGGAACGGAGAAAATAGGTGGTTGTCAGGAGTTGCAGTCGACCGGAACCGGAGGGATTCGTGACCGCCGATGCCGAATATGAAATAAGGAACCCTCGGAAAAATTAGGGAGTGTTTGGAATGATTGTGTTTTGCCTCAATATGCAGAATCTGGATTTGCCCCACAGAGTGCGTCCGAAACTAACCTCACATCACATTGGTGGCATCGCAGACTTGCATAACATCTTAATCAAGTATAAGAGATGTTCTCAATGCAAATTTGCTAGTGGGGCGTGACAGAGATCCGCTACTATCAGGGCAAATCTGTGCCCACACTGTTCTAACAGTATTTTGCAACCTTGCATTGCATTGAGAATATTTCCCTATGAAATAAAGTATATAAGTATTAAGATATTCTCAATATAAGGCAGTAAAAACTGCTCGAATAGGCTTTGCCCTGACTGAAGTTGAACTTGTCAACAGAATATATTTCAACACTCTTCCAATTGTTTGATTGAGTGGAATTAGAATCCCATTTCCATTCTTGTTGGAATGGCCATTCCTTGCTCCACCCTTGGGAATGAAATCCTATTCCTGTTGATTTCAATTCCCATTCTCATTCCTGTTTGAACCAAACAGACTATAGGAATAGACTATTCCGAGAAGGATTTTGGTTCCAATTCCAATTTCAGCTGCAAAGCAAATGGACACAGAGAATCACGCTCTCTCCTCTCAAGTCTGTTTTTTTCTTTTTAATTATTAATGAAGTACCTATAGGCCAGAGAGAAGAGAACGCAATTCGCCAATGCCACTGTTAGCCATGTCTAATTTCCTCTTCTTTGTTTTTGTGTCTCTGCACTGTTGTTACTTGTCCAACCCCTCACTCTACCCTTTAATAAATGGGCACTCAGCATTCAAGTCAAGTGAAGGAGGTAATCAAGCAAAGTCACTAACTGTAACCACCATCCCTCCTTGCTCCTTGGTCATCCTTGAATTGCTCCTATGATTCTGGCACTCCCTCACCTCTCCGGCTTCACTTCTCTCCACCTAACCCACCTTCACCTCTCCCATAACTCCTACGTATCAATCCCCTTCCCCCTCTCTTCTCTCACTAACCTCTCCCCGGCCCAAACCATGAGAGTTCCCTTTCCAGTTTGAGAACCATCCAGCATCGACCTAAGTTTCAACAAGCTCACACTGGAGCTGGCTATAAAAGCCAATTCATTATTATCTGGACCTCTGTTGCAACCATTCATTCCAAGGGTCACCCTAATTAGAGGTGGTCGAGCTGAGCAGAGAGAAGAGATCAGACTGAGAGAGATAATAGATGTACAAGTAGGGGAGATGCTCCCCATATGCGGCTGGTTCATATTGTGAGGTCGGTGTGAAGAGTAGTCTCTGATGAATAGATCCAAACTCTTCTATGGGAGCCCATCCCATCTCGATTTAACGAATTGGAATCTGCTCCTCAGACAGGGCACCTCACAAACGACCTCACAGGCACATCCCACAGTGCAAAGGGAACATCTCCCGTAAATAATAATACATAAGTACGAGAGATGATCCTAATGTATGGTGGGATGTGCCTGTCAGGTCGGTGTGAGGTACCATGTGTGAGGAGCTGATCCGGTCTCCCATTTAACATGGCACATCTCATACATGGCGGGTCCAAGTCTTATGGCAAGATGGACGGTCCCAACTTTGTTGGCAAGAGATCCCAACTCGAATCAGGCAGCACATTTGACTAAGGTAGCATTATTCCTTTGCACTTAAACAATGATTAACCTATTAAAAGTAACATTTAGTATATTGTGCTTAGACCTATTTATGGGTCAGGTATCTTGACAGGCCAACTCGACTTGACATGTTCTTTATCATGCTTGGACATTATTTTAAGCCTACAGGCTCAGGCTCAAAATACTGTCTGACTTTTTTTAGGTCGAGCTTGGATTTTCTCAAAAAAGCTCAGCCTAAGCCTAAGCCCAATATTATTTTTTATAATAAAAAACATGTTTGATTATATTATATATATATATATATATAATATTTTTTTCTTTGTTCTTCTCTTTTCTTAAGCCATAATGAAATCCTTAAACATTTTTGGTTTCTAAGGTCATTTAAAATAAATAAATCAAATTTTATTGAGTATAAAATAAAAAAATATATCTTTTTTCCCAATTTATAGGTCAAAGGCCGAGCTTTGGGCTTTTATAGCAAGGTTGAGCTCATGCTCAAGACTTAGGCCCAATGTTGGGGCCGACCTCGAGCTCAGGCCTGAATGCATTTCATTAATAAAGAGGCAAAGCCTGACTTGGACCCGACCCGTGAACATGTCTAATGGTGTTATTCTTCTCCATTTAGCACCTTGAGATTCGAACCTCTAATGTTGACCCATAAATCGATTTATTAAATTGACCACATATTACCCCCCTTATTGTACAAGGAAACTATGGAATATGCCACTCTCGGATCCTCTTATCATTTCACATTTTTTTACTGTTATTTAATTATTTCTTTATTTATTTAATTAATAGTAATTAGTTAAAAAATTTATTTAGTTAAATAATTATTGATTTGTTCAATTAAATTATATTATTTAATTATATATGTGATTATTATCTAATTAATTTAATACTATTATAAATTTAATTATTTGATTATATAAGTTAATAATAAAATAACTATAAAATCAAATAATTCAATAATATTATTAAATTAATTAAACTAAACATCTAAGCTTTTATTTAATATTATTTAATAATGTAAATAATTAATGTTAATTTAAATAATATTATTTGATTAATTAAATGTTTAATCATATTTAGTTATTTAATTATTATTTAATAATTAATATTATTTATCATTTTGGATACTATTATAAATTATTTAATATTAATTAGTTATTTGAAAAATTAAATACATAATAGTACTTGCATTTTTAAATTCTAAATTAATTATAGTTATTTATTAATTATATATTATTGTTTACTAATGATTGGTGGTTTGGACATTTTGGTAATTTTGTTTAATCAATTTAACATTTCCTTCCCACAAATTAATTCATTTTTTATTCCTTTCTAATCACTTCACTTTTTCGAAGCAAGTAATCAACTAGCGAAGGGGCCCTTGCTTTGAAGGGGTTGGATTGGAATTGTAACATTGTTATTTGCTACATTAAAAAAGGTAATGGTTTCTTAATAAAAACTTCCAATTATAAGTACTCAAGTCTTGAAACTCATATAAAGACTTAAAAGAGACCATCATGTGCTCGTTTTTTAAATATTGCTTCAACAAAGCATCTCATATAAAAGAACATGATCATATAGTGATAGTTCTGAGTTCTACTTCATAGCTGTCATTTATTTCACATCGAGAACTCCCAGCTGATCGGACGATAGGACTGTTTGGCCTGGGAATCGTCTAGGCAACCGATTCCGTTTTACCCAAAACCTAGTCCTTGGCCAAAAATCGTTGAATAATTGTTACTTGCCAATGTACTATCACGAGTAAAATTATTAGTTGTTATTTCTCAAAACTCTTCATTTATAAGGGTGCAAATGAACCTAATCATTTATAGGGTGCAAATGATCCGATCCTATTTGGTTGAATTCGGGTCACCCCTATTCGGATCTTCGGATTGGATAATAGGATCCGATTAGAAATTGGATCGGATTCTGATCACCCCTATCCTATCCGATATATATTATATACTTATAAATATATATATATATATAATACATATATATGTTTTTTATTTATTTATAAATATATTTTTATAAATTTGTTATATTATTTATTGACTTTATAAAAAGACATGTATATATATGATGAAAATAATTAAAAATATTTGTATTTTTGTTTTTACTTTATTTAAATTAGTATATTTATTTTTCTTTTAATAATTATTAATTTTTAAATAAAACAAGTCGGATCGGATTAGATCCGAATAGCTGACATACTGATAGGATTCAAATTCAAATTGAGTCCTATCAGATTTGATTGGATCTTCAGATCGGATCGGATCCAACATAACTATATCAGATTGGATTCGAATTACCTTGATTTGAATACGATTCGATCCATTTGCATCCTTAATCATTTATGGTGATATTTGACATCAATGTCGATTTCCCCAAAATCAGTGCTATGTTGGAGCCATGTCAATATTTTAGGAATTGGTATTGAAATTTCTGTTTGGTTGATGATTTTCGAAAAATTGGTAAAAAAATCAATTCTTTAAATCAGCCCTTTTCAAGGATCACCATTTTGGTAATTCCTTGATTCCCAATTGTTTCTTATTTTTTGAGGATGACATGGCATGGAATAATAGCTCTAATGCAAATCATCTCTTGAGAATCAGTATGGCAAAAATGATACAAAATAACAAAATGCACTATTTTTTAAAAAATCAGTGGTTTCAAAACTCATTGATTTTTGAAAATTCGGTAAAAAAGAATCAGCACAAATGCCAAACATCACCTATATCTCAAAACAATATTTTCTACATTTGGATGTCAAAAAAGAAGCAAAAAATCACAAATTTTCACTATACTAGTGGAATGGCCCGTGCGGTGCATGGGATATTTGATATTGATGGTGATGTTTGACTATGCTTTTATATTTCGGGCATAAATGAAAGTTCACATATCGCTAAAGTCCTAAGACAATTATATAATACATAAAAAAGACTATCCTCACAAAATGCCAATATCTGAATTTTATAATATGCATAGAATGTTGGTTGCAAATGCATCAGATTGAAACATTAATGCATCAAATCAATGATAAAATTACACTCAACAACATTATATACAGATAAAATTCATCCAAAAATTTATGGAGAATAGGAGATGCCACTCTTAACCGATCTCCTGCTTTGTGATAACTAGACCTGTTCATGGGCCGAGCCCGGCCCGACCAACGGACCTACAACTTGGGCCCGAGCCCGGCCCTAATAAAAAGCCCGAAGCCCGAAATATAAAAGTGAATTAACAACCTTCTCAAATAAAGAAATTTATTCAAATGGACATCACATGGGGTTTTTACTTAGGTTTAACTATAGGTCGGGCCGGGCTGGGCTCGAGTCGGGCTATTTCGGCAAAGCCCGTGCCCGGCTCGAATTTTATGTGGGCTGGGCTTTTTGACCCAAGGTTAAACCTGTGGGCCAAAAAGCCCATTCAAGCCCGTCCGGGGGTCGGGCCAGGCCGGCCTGTCGGGCCACCCGGCCCATGAACAGGTCTAGTGATAACCTAAAACCTATGAAAATAATCACCATTAATAGTTATACCTAGAAACATTGAATACTATATTATCAACGAAATGAATTAAAAATGATTTCTATGAGGCTTAAACCTACTGGTCAACTTCTAACACTTAGACCAACTTAATTAATAGATACAACACAAGTGGCATGTGCATATAAGCAATATATATTTGATTAAAATCAAATTAGATTATCGCATATTGGATAAGGATAAATTTCCAAATGCAAATTTCAAATAATTTGATACCATTTGCAACCTAGGTACATTGCGGAAATCAGGATCTCCTACCCATGTCTAGCCACAACACTCTACCCCTGTGCATTGGGAACATCTCCCCATGCATAATACTATGCAGGAGGATAAGATGTTCTCCATGTGTGGCTGCGATGTTATGTGGGTAGATGTGGGGAGGGGATGCGGACTCACATTGAGGGACCAATAGTTGAAGTATAGGAAATGCAATTAAAAAAGATGTATAACAATATGCTTTGTATAAATACGGATACAATGGATAACTAAGATACACATAAATACGCTAGGGAAATTCAAATAAGTCCTAGAAATTGTAATAATAATAATAATAATAATAATAATAAACTTTAGATGATTATAAATAAGCTGTATAAACATAAGAAATGCATACTTCAATATTTTATGTGAAGTGTGAAATAGGACAAACTTGGTAAACATTGAAAAATGATGGAAGGAACTAAAATATGCATTGATATATCTCAATCTTTAGAAACTAATAAATATAATCTGTATTGACATTTATAAATATGTACATTTCAATAAATCAATTTTTAACAATTACACCAAAATATATATAAAAGAAAACTCAAACTTAAAAATTCAAAGAAGAGACTGATCCAAATCCATATTATACAAAATTTAACTCGAATTATTCAAAATTCAGAGAGATATATATCAAATTATCATGAGTGTAAGTAAAATTTCTATAAAAAAAAATTATCAAAGATAGAAGTATGATTCCAATCCATCATAACACTAACTAAATACAAGTTTCTCAAAAAAGAATCAAACATTCATCAACAACCTCAGGATTGCACTGCTTTAGCTTTCAACCTATTCCTTGCAGATTTTATTACAATGGAGACATGGGTAGAAGCCATTGGCAGGGACAGCAAGCCTCTTGTAGAAGCTTCTCCTTTTGGTGAGCACTCGTCATGTAACTGGATCACCATGTTTTCAAGCAATGAAATTTTTGTTAGGAGTAACTTGGCAAACTCTATTTCAAGCACATGCCCTCTGAAACCCTTCATCTGCACTCTTCTCAAGGAATATGAGATCCAGTACTCCCGCCTCTCCCAAAACTGAGACACTGGATATGGTAGACAATCGTGATCTGATTCAGACATCCTTCCATCATCAATCTGAAAGAAAGAAAGTTTAGATTAACAATATAATCAATACTTAAGAAACAGACCTCAAGATTAATTCAAAATATATATTAGCTAGCACTGTCTCAGAGCTCACCTCAATATTAAGTTCTTGAAGACAGAAGCACCATCTAAAGAAGAATGCAATTATAGTAGCCTGCCTTACATCCTTCAAATTAACCTTGATGAATAGTCTCCTCAGATTATTGAATGAACATGTGTACTCATCGTCATAATGAAGATTATGACTGGTACGAGGTTTCTGTGATCGATGAAAAAGTAAAGAGATTAAAAGTATGAGAAATTGATCGACTCGATCATCATGCATGAAATAGCAGTTTACATGGAGGAAACAGAAGCTTACCACATAGAGACCGCTACAGGATTCGAGAATTTCTGCAGTTTTCGTATATCCGCCTCTACCAATCATGAAGTTCCTACGAAGCAGCTGCTGATTATTAACCATGCGGAACTCCCACTGATGATTTGGAAAAAAGTTCTGACCCCCTTGATGATTGATGCGAAGTTCTGTGAGCTTGGGGGTATTAAATCTGAAGCCGTGTGGACAGTGCACAGTATCAATCACCAAGCTTGCAAGATTCATGGCTTGAATATCAATTTCCTCCCATTTGCAGATGAAGAAACTAATCTCTAAGCTCTTGAGATTTCCGCAATTAATCCAAAGCTTTGATAAACCACAGCACTTACTCAGGATCAAGTTCTCTAATGCGACGCAGTTAGATATGATTTTATTGAGAGTATCATCCGAAAGGCAGACGCTCTGGAGATTCAGAGTTTGGAGGTTCGCACAATTCTCAAAAGGGGAGGCATCCCTTAAGAAGTATTTATTCAATTCAAGCACACGCAGAGATTGACAACCAAAGATGCCCGGCGGTAGGTCGTTTGATATTTGTTCTTGTTCAATAATTACCGGGAGGAATAGTAGATCACCCAGATCATGAGGATCATCAACGCAAGTGAGAGCAAGCTCCTGAATTCGTCGTCTCCTATCTCTCAGGTGTTCAATCCATCCTTTCACGTCACCATTTTTGTTATGGCTTAGATAATGGGTGATCCTACAGCTACAGATATTACCACAGTGAAGTGAAAAGACGCAGTTGATAATACGACTGACCTGATCAAGACTGTATCTTTTCTCTGTGAAAGAATCAAAATCGATGTGCATTATCCACCTCCATAGATGCTTCCATCGCCGTGATACTGCATCTGTTCTTACTGCTTCTTCGATGGGCAGCCTTGAGATTATTAAGCTGAGAAGTGAAACGGGTAGACGGTTTATTATCGCATCAGTCACTTCCTTTTCTTCTTGCAAATCTTCTTCTATATCCATGTATACGATCTCCATCTCTTAAACAGAACGAAGTAGAAGAGAAGAAATTAAAATGGAAGCAAAGCCTCTGTGTTATGTCAACACAAAGAAGAAAACTCTTTTTACGAGCCCAGCTTAATTTATTTCCTTAAATAGGAATAAGAAACCTAAACCTAAACGAACTCGACCTCACAAAATTATATACTTTCCTTTCTACACATGGAGTTGCAGTCATAAATCATAATCAAGAAGTCTATACGTAGAAATAGAGTTCTGTTCGAACACGCATTGAGAGGAAGAGGAGGGAGTTGCTGGGTTACTATAAATTGAAGAGACCACCGAAAGAGCGTTGGCATCAAAATCTTCAAACTCTCTCTTCTCCTCCTCATCTGTTTCTACTGCAATGGCCTCCTCCTCCTCCTCTTTGCCGTCGCCCTCGTCCTCGTCCTCGTCCTCGTCCTCGAAGAAGCTCGTCCTGAGGAGCTCCGACGAAAAGCACTTCGAGGTCGACGAGGCCGTCGCCCTTCAGTCTGAGATGATCAAGCAAATGGTCGAAGATGGTTTTGGTGGCGATGTGATTCCGTTGCTCAACGTCAGCAGCAATATCTTATCCAAGGTGATTGATTATTGCAAGAAACACGTGGACTTTGATTCCAAGAAGAAGATGGACGATTAAAGGGAAGAAACACGTGGACTTTGATTCCAAGAAGAAGATGGGACGCAGAGTATATCGACGTCGGTGTCGATGAACTTTACCATCTTATAATGGCTGCCAACTACCGTAATATCAAAGGGTTGTTGGATTTGACTTGCCAGAAGGTCGCTGATACGATTAAAGGGAAGAAGCCGAAGCAGATTCGGATAATTTTTAATATAAAAAACGACGTTACGCCTGAAGGAGAACAGAAGATACGAAAAGAACACAGTTGGGCTTTTGAGTGAATCTCCGATCAAGTAGAGATCGGCAAGTGCCCCAACCCGTCTTAAAAGATACATAATTAATTTTCAAGCCCGACCCAACCTAATAGGGTCTAATCCGATACCAACCCGACCCGACTAGTGGCATTTCAATTGTATTTTTCTACATGTTTAGAGTTTTTCCATTTAAAAGGAAAAAAACCAAAACCTCAGAACACCAAGTAAAAAAATTAAAAACTTGTGCATGTCTTTATACAATTACTCTCGCTTAATACCACCATTTTCTTAACGATTCAACAAACAATAATAATTTGATATTTCTTTTCCTCATAATTGTAGTACATATAACAACTGCATGAACAAGTAGATTATAAGTTAATGATAATGTGGCTGTTCATTAAATTACTCTGGTTAATTAGGGTGCAGCAATTAACATATCAGTTGTTGAGGGGGTAGTACTACTTGGCTTAGAATATATAATGGCACCGGATTCCTCCATCAGGGTTGGAAGGAGAAGTTCTTGGAGGCATGGCATTTGTCGACGGGCGTTATCTCGGGACTCCCTCCCCCATGGTTGGGTTCATCATGTGCGGGGCCAAGGTCATCGACCTAGAGCTGTGTATGTGCTAAATCAGGCTTGCGTTCCCTTGGACTTTTGCTTGTTTCCTTCTTTTTCTAAAAAAATACTATATGCCTTGAGTAGTCAAGGTCCCTTTTTGTTAATAAGAATAAAGCTTTTTCTATAACTCTAAGCTATTGCAACTTATCTCGCAAGATTCTTTAATTAGGAATGATCAATAGATGAGGCCGCTTGACCAATGCCTTTTACGCGACTTAGGATAGACAGGTAGTTGAAGTGGCCTGACCAAGGCCTTTACGTAAGTTGGTAGCCATGGTTGCTGGTTGCTAGACCTAGACCGGGGATTGCATAAAAGGTTCAGTTCTTTGATTCCTTGGTTGAACCACCTAGTGTCTTGTAGGCAAGTCACATTTTTGGTAGTGGATAAGTGGTAGGATGTCGGTGCGATGACTCAGTCACCATGGCTAAGGGTGAGAGCTCTACTATTCTGTTGAGCTGGCCTTACGGATGCAAATGGATCAGATCAGATTTAAATCGGGGTATATGTATGTATGATCCCATACTATAATCGTATATATGGTATGACCCAAAGATCCCATTGGATCTCACAAATATAATATTTATTTGAATCCTAATCCATCAAGAATGTCAGATATTCGAATCTAATCCGAGATTTAATTTAAAAAAAAACTAATAAATTATTAAAAGGAAAAGAAAATATAATAATTTATATAAAGAAAAAAATACAAGTATTTTTCAACTATTTTCATCATATATATATATATATACATGCTTTTCATAAAAATAAATAATATAAAAATTACATAAATTCATATATATATATATATATATATATATATATATATACATAAAGTAATAATTTTTTATCATATTGAAATTTTAATTGAATCAAATAGGACTAAATCCCTTTATTAGTCGAATGCAAGTTCTAACATCTAAATCTGGGATAATTGAATTTGAAGTCGAATAGGGTATCAAACTTCTAGAGTCCATTGGCAGCCCTAGCTATGTACTATACAAGCTGGTTAGGTGCAATTGGGTGGGTTGGGTTGAAGGTCAACCAGGGACCAACCCTAAAGGTGCAAATCTTTGGCTTAGGGGTGGATTTGAGCCAAGCCGAGCCGAACTAAATATTTGGCTATTCGAGCTTAGGTCGCCAAAAGACCATTAAGCTCAAGATTGAACTTGATTCAAGATAGACTTGAGGTTGAGTTCGACTTGACTCAAAAGCTCATAAGTTCGAGCTCAGCTCAGCTCGAGCTCGACGGTGAGCCAACTTTCCTATAAAAATAAAGAAAATATACAAATAAAAAAAAAAAGCTCTACTTGGCTCAACTCAACTGTGATCCAAGTTTCCTATAGAAATAACAAATTATACAAATAGAAAAAATAAGCTCGACTTGGCTTGAGCTCAATTTTGAGCCAAGCTTGCTATGAAAATGAAATATTATTTTTATTTAACATATAAAAGCAAGAATTGTAAAAATAGTTATTATCATACATATAAAAACCAAAATTATTATTATTATTATTATTATTATTATTGTTTTTATTATTATCCTCTATAATTCTGATATTGCACAACAATTGAAGAAATTAAAATAGAAACAACAACAGAAAATGGAAGCTAGCAAATCCTTTGTGTCTGTCAACAAAAAGAAGAAACCCTTCTACGAGCCCAGTTGTTTCCAAATTACCTTCCGCATGCTTTCTGTAATATCCATGTCGATTTCCTATATGTAATTCGTCAGCCCCTTCCCAATCGAACTCAAATTTGATCCTCACAAAATTGTCGGTAACGCCGTCCTCATATCACTTTACAACCATGCATTGGGAATATCTCGTTGCATGTTTTTATTCATAGGAGATATTCCCGATGCATAACTGCAAGGGATTGTGAGAACAATGTTATAAAGAGCAAATTCGAACTCAACCTAAACAAAGACAATCCTACACAAACACGAAGTAATATGAATTCCTCTACAAGGACTTAGACAACATGCTACTAGGGCTGTAAATAGATGGGATTCGGATTGGAATTAGTTGTTTCCGTATCTACATTCGATTATGAAACTTCTAAATATGCATCCACATCCAATTATCATGTTAGATTTTATATCAGATTTTGATTTAATCCACAATCATCTATCTCGTTTTGTTTAAAATGACAAAATTTTAAAACTTTGAAAATTTTAATTATTTTTAATTAACTTGTATATGCATAATAATGTATATAAATATAATACATTAAATATATCAATTATAAACTTTATACAATTATATATAATATCTTTATATACATAATTATATTGTATAAATATATAAAATAATAATTTTTATTTGATTTGGATTTTAATCGGATTGGAGGGGGTTAAATCCGCATCAGATCTGATTGTTAATCAGATGCAAATTCTAACATCTAAATCGGGGATAATAGAATTTAGAGTCCATTGACAGAATTCAAATCAGCCCCCCACAATGTACCACAGCATATTCCTGCCGTGTATTGGGAACACCTCTCGATGATAATACCTGAAATGATGAGATCATCATCAGAAGATATTTCCAATACACGGTGGGGATGTATTGTGGGACATTTGAGGGGGGGAGGGGGGGCTGATTCGGTCTCCCATTGACAGCCCTAGCTATGTGCTACACAAGTTGATTGGAGTGCAATCAGGTGGATTGGGTTGGTTTAGGTTCAACTCAAAACCAACCCTAAATGTGCAAACCACGGGCTCGAGCATGGTTCAACACGAGGTCAAATCAGAGATTATCAACCCAGCCCAATCAATGCCTACCCAACACTACTCGGGCTGGGCTTGGGCAGAGGTTGGGTTTTGTCAGCCTTGGATGGGTTAGTTGGGTTTGAAAGAATTATAAATATAGTTTTTTTAAGAGTATAAATGTTTGAAAATAACTACAACCATCGTTTTGTACAAATTTCATTTGTAAATGTATATATGCCTAGTTTGTAAATATATATATACCCTAGCCCTACATTCTCCTTGACTTTTCTCTCCTCTTTCCTTCCCACCACCCCCATTAAGCCATGTCACCATTCCCAACCCAACTACCTAATAGAAATTGAAAACCGTTTAATTAATTTCTATAAAATTGAGAATTATATTTAACAATTATCAAAAAGTATAAAATTTATTATTATAGCTAATACCAAATGTAGATTGGGGAATAAAATATTATAATGTTGGAAAATGAAATTATTAATTATTTTATATTGGAAAATAAAAGATAAGTTAGTGTAATTTTGTTAGTAAACTACTTAATAAAAATTTAAAATAATTTTCAATAAATCTCCATAATTACACAAATGTAATAAAGTTTTCAAACATTTTCATAAAATAACATTTTGGAAATTAAAAGATATAATATTTTACTTTTGGAAAAAAATTGAAAGTTTATTTGGACAAAAATTGAAAGTTTATTTAAAATGTATTAAATAATTATTGGAATATTTTGGAAATTTTAGGAAATTTATTACATTTGATAGATTTTGGAAAACTATTGAAAAATTGTGTAATTTTCATTGTAAATTATTAAAGATAAATGTGTATGGGAAAGGGATAATTGTAATTTGAACCAATAATTACACAAATTTTTAAGATAAATTAGTATAATATTGGAAAATATAAGATAAATTAGTATAATTCTGTAAGTAAACTATTTAAAAAGAAAATAAATTATTTAATAATAATTTAAAAATAAATTTTCAAAATTAAACAAATTTAATAAATTTTCCAAAATTTTCATAAAATTATATTTTAAAAAATTAAAAGCAATTTAGTGTACTTTTAGAAATTTATCATGTGGTTGATACTCAGTATATCCTTTTGATCATTTTTGTCATCAAATTGAATATTGGATTGATGGGGAGTGGGTGCCTTACCTTGAACCCGCCCGACACTAGGGATGGAACAGGGAAAATTCGAGGATTTTGCATCCTTGATGAGGAGTGGGTGCCTTGCCCTGAACCTGCCTGACACTGGGGGTGAGGCGGAGATGGGGTAGAGTGTCTTGACTATGGAGTGGGGATAGGGATGGGGTGCCCCGCCACAAACTCATCCCGTTGCCATTCCTATATGACTTTTAATTATTAGTGAAATTAATAAAAATGTTAGCTTTTGTAATTATTTTTATTTATTTAAAGTCAATCAAATTTTCATTTAAAAATACTGAAAATAATAATGATTATTAAAATTACTACAAATGATTAATAAAATTAAATTTATTAAAAAATATTTATTTATATTAAATTAACAATAATTATTTTGTATAAATCAACATTAAATAAAAAATACAATTATTAAAATTTTAAATATTAACAATAAATTTGAATATTTTTATTTAATTAACAACAAACTTTGTTTATTAATTTATCAATTAATTAATAGTAAATAAAATTATTCAATCTTTTAGATTTTCCCATGTGTTGCATAGTGTGTGTATCTCTCTCTCTATATATAATGTATGTATGTAAATAAAATGCATCCATGCATGTATATAATTGTTAAGGTAGCTGGCTAGCTCAATCCGAGGCCTTAACCCAATCCCAATTAAGGTTTAGGTCAGGCTCAGTTTTTTTCCTAATCCCAACACAAAGCCTAAAAAACTTGCCCAACCCGTGTAAAAACTCTTGTTGAGCCTACCCAAATTGCAGCCTCTCTCCTTCTCTCTTCAAGAAAAATAAAAGATCTTTCAAAAGCTCAAGGAATTGGTCTTTTAAAGTCAAGACTGTTTGGTAACATGTGCTGATAAATATTTTCAAAAATAGAAATACCGTTTGGTAAGTTTTATTTAAAAGTATTATATAATTATTACATAATATATGTTCATACACGTTTGGATCCTATTAATACCTATATGAATGAAAAAAGCACATGGACCCTTAAAATATTTATTATTTTTATTAATTTAAATTACTTTTATTATTATTTAATAATTTATAAATATATTAATTCTTTTAACATTTTTGTTAATTTAAATACTTTGTTAATAAATTTAAATGCCTTATTTGTGACTTTGCAATTATTTAATACATATTAATTTTAAGTAGTGTTTTAAAAAATGACCTAAAGGTTGAACCATTTTTGCCTTTGGGTCGCATGTCATCAGTTTGATTGTCCGGGTTTTTTTTTTTTTTGACATGGATAATTGTCTGGGTTTTAAAAACTGAAACATCAACCTATGTATATAATATATATAAATACCAATATATGTGTACATATGTATAATTATATTTTGCATATGATATATGTATTTATATGTGTTAATTTATGTTTAAATATATTTTTATTTCAGTTTTTAATTTTTATTTGTAAAAAATGGTTAAAACTTAAAAATTGGGATTTCAAGCCAAATGGTTTTTTTAGCAAAAAAAAAGGGCAAGATGCTCTTTGGGACACATAGATCTCGAAAAGTTGCCCTGAATTGCTATAGAAATCACCCCGACTAGACAACTAAACAAAAAGTCATGGCCTCTAGAAGTTTGCACATACATTGTGTGTGTAAGCCCCATTGGCCTCTAGAAATCACCCCGACTAGACAACTAAACAAAAAGTCATGGCCTCTAGAACCTATGGCCTGGTGACTGGGTCGAATGGAGTTCGTCTTGGTCAGTGCAAGCCCCATTCGAATAGTTATAACCTTGCATTGGGAATATCTCCATACTTATGTGCTTTATTTTATAGGGGATATTTCTAGTGCAAGGTTCCATGAGGCTACTCAAATGGTGTGAGCACGGGCTTGCATTGATCAAAGCTGACCTATATTCAAATGGGTCAATGGTTCAACCACTCAGGTTGGGTGTTTTTTTTTTTTTTACCAAAAGGTGGGTTTTAGGAAAATTGGACTCAAAATCTTGATTGAGTGTCAGTTTGAATGGTTTGGTAGTTTGGGTCAACGTTGGGTTGAAAGCACTGTTTTAAGTATTTTATTTTTATTTATTTCTAATTTCTTATTATTTATTAAGTAATAATATATAATAAAAATAATATTTTAAAATTTTAAATAATATTTATTTATTTATGAATAAGTAATAATTCATAAGTATTATAATTTATTAATAGTTCATTTGTCATTATTTTAAATTTTAATAAGATTCTTAATGATTTTTAGGATTTTATAATTATTAATATGTTAATACTTTTTGGATTGATACATTTTACACATATGCTAATTATTTAATATCAATTATTTTATTAATAATTTAATTTTATATTTTTATTACTATAAACAAATTTTAAAATAATAGAGATGTCATGAAAATTGTTGCGAATTAGGGCTATGTTCCGCCCATGCCAAAGCTGGACCAGACCACAAGTTAATAAGTTAATAACACAAAACTTTGGCATGGCCTTGTATCAATTCAGAAAAACTTGGCTCACAGTTGTGTACTTCCTCTATTCTTTATTGGTCAAACTCAATAGAGCTGCCACGTTGGATTAATCTGCATGTGGGACAAGTGATGGACTCCGGCCTATTCAGAGGCTCCCCATAAGGCGTGTCCCACAAGTCACTACACATCCCCTTCGTGTATTGGGAACATCTCCTATACTTGCCATAGGGAGAATCTAGAAATGAACATCTTCTCTATGATCGGATCTGCTCCTCACAGTGCATGTCTCATACCAACCTCAGTGCATTGGGCTGGGAGATGTTCCTAATGCACAGCTGTGGTGCACTGTGAGATTGGTGTGAGGTGCATTGAACTCCTCTATTTGTCATGGGGAGATATTCCTAATGCACTGGGAAGATGTGCTGTGGGGCACTTGTGGGGCGTGCCATATGGGAGCCCATCCAAACTCCCATACAGCTGTATTATTCCAACCAGGGGTGCAACTTGAGCAGGCCCAACCCGAGCTTGGACTGATCCAGCTCATAATTTTATATGGACTGAGCTTGGATTTTAAGGCCTCGGATTGGGTTTGGACCCAAACATTTGAGCATTTTTATTTTTTTGGGCAGTGCTCGGATCTACCTCTTAGATAACTCAAACTCAGCCCAAGCCCAACCTTCCCATATCCTAATTAGGGGTGAGCATTCTGTTTATTCCGTTAAAAAACAAATTAAATAAATCAAAATTAAAACTAAAAACTGAACCGAAACCAAATTAGAGGAAAACCAAAATATTTGGTTCATTTTCGATTATTTGGATTAAAACCAAATTTCAATAATATATAATATTATATATATATATGTATTAAAGCATATAATATATATTTTATATTATAAATTTATAATATATATTATGAAACCATATTTCATTAGATTGTTATATATTATACATTAATATAAAAATATATTATATGTTACATATTATATAATGAAATTTGATTAATTCAATTTTTTTGGTTAACCAAATTTTGAGTTTTAAAAATCAAAATATTAAAAAACAAACTAACCAAATAAAAAAAAAACGAAACTGAAATTTTTTATTTGGTTTCTTGGTTTTAATTGAATAATGTTCACCCCTAATCCTAACTCAAGGCGACATGTCTATGTATATATACATACAATTATGTTAAATTTTAATGTGGGTTGATTAATAGACCCGAGCCCAACCTAGGCACAGGCCCAACCCAAATGCATCAAATTTCAGTTCGGGACAGCATGGGTTGAACAGTTTGGGCTTGACCTTGGGCTCGGGCCTTAGGCCAAATTCTTAGGGTTGGGCTTGGGTTGAGCTTAAACCCAACACAACCCGCCCGACTTGCACCCCTAATTCTGACAGGCCACGTGGAAACATTTCCTTCATCATTTATAGGAAGCAAGATCTGCTCACAACAAAAAGTGTACCAACAAGTTCCAACAGATCTATTGAAACCTTGTAGACACAAATCATGTTGGAACCTTGTGGACACGGGTCATGTTGGAACCATGTTGGAGCAAACTTTGTTGTGAGCAGATTCCACTCCCATTCATGGGGAGATGTTACCCATGTGCCACCAGAATCGCTTGTTGAGAAAGTGTTAGAACTAATGTTTAAAGAGCTAGACTAGGCATAATTGACCCGAAAAAGAGAAAGGTTCACAGGTTTAGATTTTGGAATTCTTTTTACTAAAATTCCCTTACACTTTGAAGTTGATATTTATGAATGCAAAAAAATAATTTAAACTTTTACTATTATTAAATTCATTATATTCCTCATCATTAAATCTTATATTTAAGGTATTAAGGTGGCGTTTGATTACACTTTTCAGACGTCTGAATCTCACAATGTTGCTTTTCAAATGCCACCTTTGTTTGGCGTTGCATCTGAAATAGGGTCTGAAAAGTTTTTTCAGATCTGAAATTTTTAAACTTAGACTCGTCACTTAATGCGCTCAGACGCGTTTCAGACGTGGCCTAAATTCAAAAATACCCCTCCCCATTCGACCTCTCTTTCTCGTCTTTATACAACTCTCTCTCTCTCTCTCTCTCTCTCGCTCGCTCGCTCTCTCCCCCTGTCTTCGTGCCACTGTAGCTGCAAGTTTCAGTTTATTATTATTATTAGTAATTGTAAATTATTTTTATTGAATATTAATTATTTTCATATTTTTCATTAAACATTAATGATTTCTTATTAATTTTACTTGTGTTATTTATTAATTATTTTTATCAACTAGTATTTTTTAATTATTTCATTAATTTTTAAAAATTATTTTAATTTTTATTTGTGTAAATTATTAATTATTTTAATATTTTATAGTCATTAATTATTTTTTTTAATTTTAATCGTTTCATTTATTAATTATTAATTATTATTTGTATTCAATATTACTTTAATGTTGAAAATTATTTTTATGAGATAATGCAAATTGAACTCAACATTTCCAAATAATTATGTTCTAGGGGTAAAATAGTAAAATTAGTAAATTTCAGTTGGTAAAGGGTTAACCCAACAGAAACAAACTTATGGATTCCGAGCCTCTAAAAAGTAAAAAAACACATATGCTTCTTTTCAGATTTTAGACAAAAAGATATGTTTAACTTTTAAGGTATGAAATTTTAGATTTATCAAACACCACCTAAGTCTCATTTCCTTTCATTAAATTTATATTTAAGGTACATTAAATAAATGAGTTTTGTGGACTTTGCTTGATTAAAACACCCCTATTTATGAATTTAATCCCTCTTTAACTATGTAAGCAAAAAATGTAATTTAGGCCCCATTTGCTTTTTAGTAAGTTATTTACCCGAGTAAATGCACTTACCCGAGTAAGTGTTTCCTAGGAAACACTTATCTGGGTATTTACCCATGTTTTTTTATTTCCCATGTAAATAAGGCAATGACCAATTTAGCCATAAAAATCCATTATTAAAAGGGGCATTTTTGTCCCATTCAAGTGTTGGTAACTTTCCTCCTAGGTGGGAAAGTTATTTACTTGGGAAAGTGATATCCAAGAAAATAAACTTTCCTTGGTCCCTACATAAATATGAAAAAAGAACATGGGTTTCTTAGTCAATGGGAATCAAAATCCCATTGACTAAATAATAAAAAATTAAATTAGAAACATAGAAATTTTGTAAAAAAATTAAAAAAGATAAAGACACAAAAATTATTAAAAACATAGAAATTTTGTAAAAGAACATTTGGGTGCATCTTTAATATTATGTATTCATCATATTAAACAAAAGGAAAAATTCCTGATAGGTACCCTGTACTTTAGGCCTTGTGCCAATTTAGAACCCAAACTTTAAAACACGACAATCTAGTACCCAAACTTTCATTTTGCGACAATCTAGTACCCTGCGTTAACCAACCGTTAAATAGCATGCAAAAAGGCAAAAACACCCTTCAAGTGTAAACTCCAAACCCTACTCCTCTATGTAAACTCCCAACCTTCCACAATTACGTACTTGTTTAACTACTTCACCGATGAAGCACCAGTGGAGAGAGAGAGAAGCCTCCGCTCTCCCCACCATCCTCGTTGAGTAACTTCCCTACCGATTATAACTGCTCGACTGCAGCGGCGCCCTTGGCGACGACGAAGAGGACTCCTTGCCTGAAGAACACGATGACGACGATGACGGGGAGAATTCCTCCAACAATTCCAACATGCCTTCCAACTTCCTCTCTTTCAACCTTGCCTTCACCACTTGTACCAGGGCTTCCGGCAGACTGTTGTAGTTGATGTAAGCCATTAAATCGCCTATTGAGAGGGTTGTAATTGCCGCTACGATCGTTTTGTCGCAGCTTGCTAGGGTGTATGGGAAGATCTCCCTGATTAAGTTCCCGTCATCATCTATGACAGCGATGGAGGTCTGTTGAGACAAGGAATTGGAGATTAAATCCGCAGCGGAATAGGTCGGATTGTGATATCTGATGGCCAGGACTTCAGTGCCGATGATGCCTAGAGAATCGATCGACTGAGCCGGGATGGGTGAAAAGATGTTGATGGAGCTCAGGAGGAACCGAATGACATCCTCTTGGGTGAGCCAATAAAATTCACGTCCATTGTGTAGAGTGGGACCAAATGAAGATTTTTGGAGGAGCTTCTTCCTGCTGTTGATTCTGCCCTGTATTGGGACTACCAGGTTCTGGGCGCCTTCCATTATAAGATCAATCACCTCTACTATGCTGAAAATTCAGGAAAAAATATCAAAATTTAGGGAAAAATAAAGAGCTTCAATGGGAAAAATATGTACATTAAAAACAGAGTCCTAGATGAATATGGATTAAATTAAAAGGGAAAATTTGTTAAGAGTTTTCATAGCGAGTATGAAATAACTTAACAAAATATGTAAAAAAAGAACGAGATAAAACCCACCAAATAAGCGATTAATGATATGGTTGTCAGATATAATGACTTTTGAACATGAAAGAAGTATCATAGAAGCATTTTTTGCTCTAGAAACAAACTGAAATAAGTAAAGCCGACCTTGAGCTATTGATGTAAAGTTGGCATCCATGGCTCTCTTCCGACATTAGAGACCTTCAAAAACACCTCTTCTAGCTTCGTTACTTTCTCTCTCTCTTTTCTCTGTAAGAAAACGAATTGGAGAACACTTTGCTCCTTGCTGAACTGCAAAACTTGGAAAACATAGCACAATGGAGACTCTTCTCTCTAGTCACGGTTGCTCTCAACCGATGGATGGCTAGTGTGTGTGTGTATGGGGTTCTATTTATAGAGCCCAAACCCCCTAGAGATGGGCTTAACTGTAAAACCAGAGGCTCCATCAACCTCTGCTTTACAAACCATTAGATATGAAACTATGTACTCCCTCTCTCAGTGGGAGCCTTAGGTGGGCTTCTAGAACATCTTGCCATTTCAGCAGCTAGTTCCAGACACTATTGGGTCCCAGTTGCTGATTCATCTCAAGCTACATGAATAAGTTCTAACAATCCCCCACTTAGCTGAGATGAATCTTTCTGTTTACTTTATATGGCCATTAATGACCCAGTATGATAAACCTAAGGGTATCCGTTCCATTCAGTTGAAATGACTATCCCAAATCATCAAAGTCACTTGAGTTCTATTAATTTGACTCAGGACCATCGATGGTTATAGAGTTAGCAAGTTTAACCAATATGAACAAACTGCATACAATTCTTAGACAACCTAAGCATGACCCATATATCTCTATCTCATGTTATGTGTGCACATTTAAATTGAGAGATAGATTAGAGATATGTTTATCAGAATCAATAACTTTATTGTGATCACATGAAGTGGTGTCAATAAGAATCAGCACACTCAATACATATCCAATTTATCAAAACTGTCCACCAACCCTATGCGTGTTGCATGCTCCATAAAGAGCTTGGGTGGAAGTCCCTTTGTTAATGGATCAACTAACATGAGTGTAGTACTAATATGTTCTATTGACACAATCTGATCCAGAACCCTTTCCCTCACAACAAGGTATTTGATGTCAATGTGCTTTGACCCCGTTCTTGTCTTGTTATTCTTTGAGAAAAACACGACAACAACATTTATCACAATAAATCCTCATCAGTCTTTGAATCGAGTCCACTACTCGAAGACCTGAGATAAAATTACGTAACCATATGGCATGAATAGTGGCTTCATAACAAGCTATGAATTCTGCTTCCATAGTAGATGAAGCAGTTCTTGTAGTTTGTTTTGCACTTCTCCATGAAATAGGCCCATCAACCATCATGAAGATATAACCAGAGGTAGATGCACGAGTATCCTGACATCCAGCAAAGTCAGAATCAGTATATCCTATTACCTCCAAATTTTCTGAGTGCTTATAAGTGAGCATATAATTCTTAGTTCCTTGTAAATAGCGCATGACTTTCTTGGCTGCCTTCCAATGGTCGATACCGGGATTCTTTTGGTATCTTCTAAGCATACCAACAACAAATGCTATATCAAGACGTGTACACACATCTGCATACACAAGACTTTCCATGACTGATGCATAGAGAATGTTCATAGTCTTGCTCTAACTGGTTCTTAGGGCATTGAAGTAAACTGAATTTATCTCCTTTTACCACAGGGGCAGCAGTGCTAGCACAATTTTGCATGTTAAATCTTTTAAGCACCTTTTCTATATATGCTTTCTGGGTTAATCCTAGGATACTACGGGACCGATCTCGGAAAATCTGAATGCCTAAAACATAAGAGGCTTCTCCGAGACCCTTCATATCAAAATTGTTTGATAAAAACCTTTTGGTCTCGTGTAACATTGCAAGGCTGTTACTAGCAATTAGAATATCATCAACATATAAGGTTAAGATGATATAACTACTCCACTGACCTTTAAGTATATACATTGGTCAACAATATTTTCCTTAAATCCATAATTACACAAAATATTATGGAATTTTAGGTACCATTGCCGAGATGCCTACTTTAGACCATAAATGGATTTCTTTAATTTGTAGACTAAACCTTTCTTGTAGTCTACTTCAAAACCTTCTGGTTGTTGCATGTAAATTTCTTCATGCAGATCTCCGTTTAGAAAGGCTGTCTTAACATCCATCTGATGCAGTTCTAAATCAAAATGAGCACCCAGGGCCATGACTATCTTAAATGAGTCATTCTTTGATACTGGAGAGAAGGTCTCTGTATAGTCTATTCATTCTTTTTGAGTGTATCCTTTTGCAACAAGACATGCTTTATATCTTTCAATGTTCCCCTTAGAGTCTTGTTTGGTTTTAAAAACCCATTTACAACCTATTGGCTTAACTCCTTCAAGTAGAACAATGAGATCCCAAACATCAATGTTTTTTATGGATTCATGCTCATCCTTCATGGCTTCTAACCAGTGAGTTGATTCCCTTGAGTTGATGGCCTCAATAAATGATACAGGATCATTTTCTAAATTTAACTCATGCTCACACTCATTTAAATAGACTTCATAGTCATTTGATATTGCCGATCTCCGAACTCTTTGAGATCTTCTAAGTGGGATTTGTTCTTCTGGCATTGTATTTTCTGTAATTTCATTATTCTAGACACCTTGTATATCAGTCTCAAGAGTTTCAATTGGTATAACTCTTTCCTGTGTGACTGGTACAGGTATGATCGTTGGAGTTTCCTGAAAGGTGATCTGCCTAGATTTAGAGCTCTCACTAGAATTCCCAAATTCCAGAAATTCGGCTTGCCTAGATTTCACAATTCTAGTATTCAAAGTAGGGCAAAAGAATTTATAACCCTTAGATCTTTTAGGGTAACCAACAAAATAACCATTAACTGTCTTGGGACCCAGTTTACCTGATTGTGGGTTATGTACTTTTACCTCATCTGGACAACCCCAATACGTAAATACCCTAATTTGGGTTTCCTACCAGTCCATAATTCATATGGGGTATTAGGGACTGCTTTAGTAGGAACCTTGTTGAGAATATGTACATTTGTCTTTAAGGCTTCTCCCCATAAATCCCAGGTAGACTTGAATTACTCAGCATACTTCTTACCATGTCCATGAGAATACCATTTTGTCGCTCTGCTACTCCATTCTACTCAGGTGTACTTGGCATGGTGTAGTTTGCAACAATCCCATATTCTCGTAAAAGTAAGGCAAAAGCACTTGGATTTTGGCCTGTTTAGGTGTATCTACCATAATATTCACCTCCTCTATCAGACCGTATACTTTTGATCTTCTTATTGAGTTGATTTTCAACTTTTGTCTTGAAGATCTTGAAAACATCAAGTACTTCTGATTTCTCATGAATCAGATACACGTAACTGTATCTGGAGAAATCATCTATAAAGGTAATGAAGTATCTGTGTCCTCCCATAGTAGGAGTAGGGAATTGTCCACAAATATCTGTATCTATTGTTTCCAGTAACTCTACACATCTTGTGGCTCCCCTTTTAGTGATTTTTGTGAATTTTCCCTTTATGCAATCCACACATATGTCGAAATCAGAATAATCCAGCGAACTGAGGATTCCATCTTCTGTGAGACATTCCATTCTTTCTTTAGAAATGTGGCCTAATCTTTTATGCCACATAATGGATGAATTCTCATTCACTCGTTTTCTTTTATTTACAACCATATAGTTCTCATGCAAGCTATATGGGCCATGAGCAAAGATAGGGTGCAAATTAATCTTATAAAGGTTTCTGCATAACACACCACACCCAACTTTAATGGAATTATGAAGTAGAGTAAAATTTTTGTTCTTAAACTTAAATTCAAAGCCATAGGAATCAAGTTTAGGAACTGAAATAAGATTTCTCTTAAATGTAGGTACATATAGTGTATCAATAAGTCTAGATGAAAGCCAGTATTCAAAATGAGACGATATGTCCCTACAACTTCAACATCTATCTCTATTCCATTACCAACAACTATGGTGTGTTCTCCCTTATGTAGCCGTCGGCTTGTCAGAAAGCCCTATAGAGAAATCGTGACATGAGTTGTAGCGCCCATATCCACCCACCAAGTATTAAAAGGTGCGCTAACCAAATAGGATTTAGAAAACATAATGGCATAATTCTTATCTTTCTTGTCGAGCCATGCCGCATATTTGGGACATTCTTTCTTTACGTGTCCCTTCTTTTTAAAGAAGAAGCAACGAACTTTATAATCCCCACTTTCCGCAGCAACGGCCTTTTCTTTTCCCTTTCTCTGAGTTTTCTTCCTGAAATGTCTCTTATGTGGTCCAGTGGTTAGGTGAGCACTTTCAGGCATTTCACTCTTAATCATTTCTTCTTCTTGAACACACATGGCGATTAGCTTGCTCATTTTCCATTTCTCTTTCTGCGTATTATAGTTGATCTTAAATGGACCAAATTGTAAGGGGAGAGAAGTCATAATGAAGTGCACAAGGAAACCTTTGGATATTTCCATATCCATTCCTTTTATCTAGTTCACCATGTCACTCATTTTCATAATGTGCTCACGTACCCCACTGCGACCATCATATTTCATGGTGATCATTTTGATCATGAGGGTACTTGCCAATGTTTTTGTGGAGCCAACAAAGTATTCTTCTACTGCCTTTAAATAATCCATTGTGCTTTCCTTTTCAAGAATTGCACCATGGATTATAGTAGAAATGGTGCTCCTTATGATCATGAGACTCATGCGATTAGAATGTCCAACATTTCATAAAGTGTCTTTTGCTCACCAGTACTGGCACCAATGATTTTAGTGGGTTTGTTTGTTCTAATTACAAGATCCAAATCCGTGCACCCAAGAACAATCATAATCTGGTATGTCCACTTGTTAAAGTTTGTACTAGTTAATATTTCAATGCCTGATAGATAACCAGTAACCATTGTTGGATTAACAACTACAAGTTTCATAACATACAAAATGTCATGCCACATAAAATACACACACATATCAATAATCTAACTTAAAATTGGGGTAATCATTAGTTAGATCTCATCAAGACCATTGCATAATCTTGATTAGTTCTTGACCCAAGATCGATGTAGGATATCGTTCCTCCATTGGGCTGAACGATAATTCTACAAATGATCTCGGTGGTCCAGACTAAGTAAGTTGGTTGGGTAAGCTCATCACCGTTGGGTTACAAGTTTCCCCAAGCAGAACCCCTTATTTAGTCTTTTCGTCCCACTCTAACTATTCAAAATAACATCCTTCCATTGGGCCGAATCGCTACCCATCATAGTTAAGTGCAAATATGTGACTTATTTATAGAGGAGAATCTCATACTCACGTCCAAATAAAGACAATACACACACACACACACACACACATATATACATATATTGGTTCATTTTGAATGAAATTTTGAGCAAGAGTATACAATAGGGTCCTCTATGATCCCTTCAAATTTCAGCTCAATCCGAGGTCGGAAACCCCCTAAACCGGCCTCAAGAAGTCATCAATATGATAGTGAACCGGAAGATTAGTCACTGAATTGGTCCAATATCTCCTTATCCAAAGGGTGTTTTTGTCTGAAATGTCATGCATAATAGGGTCATAGAGTCTAGTGGGGGCCCACAAAATTTCAGCTAAATCGGAGTTCAAAAACCCCTTGAACCAGCCACAACTGTGACGTTGTCATAGTCTATTGGGTTAAGTCGAACGGTTCTAACAACTCTGATCCAACCCGCGCAAAATCGAACCGGTTCAAGCTAAAACTCAAACTGAACTGGGTTGGAACAGGTCCAACCAGGTCAAACTGGAATCATACACCATAAGTTTACCGGGTCGGGTCGGGTCGGGCATCCAGGCACCCGACCCTCGAGCTTCATCTTCTTCACCTGAATCTGGTGCTACAATGTTCACTAGACTGAGCGAACACAGCAGCACCGAACGGGTGTTGAAGGGCGCCGGTTGACGACGAACGATCGGAATGTCACTGTCGACCACCTAGAAGGTCTTTTCCGACAATAAAACGGCTAGAAATGGTCGGAATCCGGTGATTTTCAGGTCTAAGATTCCTTGAGAAACAAAGAAGAAAAGAGCAATGTTTCAGCCATTTCAGAGCATAGAGTGGCTCTTATACCAATTGTCAGATATAATGATGACTTTTGAACATGAAAGAAGTATCATAGAAGCATTCTTTGCTCTAGAAACAGACTAAAATAAGTAAAACCGACCTTGAGCTATTGATGTAAAGTTGGCGTCCATGGCTCTATTCCGACATTAGAGACTTTCAGAAACACATCTTCTAGCTTTGTTACTTTCTCTCTCTCTTTTCTCTGAAAGAAAACGAACCGGAGAACACTTTGCTCCTTGCAGAACTGCAAAACCTGAAAAATAGAGCACAATGGGGACTCTTCTCTCTAGTCACGGTTGCTCTCAACCGATTGATGGCTAGTGTGTGTGTATGGGGTTCTATTTATAGAGCCCAAACCGCCTAGAGATGGGCCTTCCTTCATGGTTAAGGAACTGTAAAATCAGAGGCTCCACCAACCACTGTTTTACAAACCATTAGATATGAAACCATGTACTCCCTCTCTCAGTGGGAGCCTTATGTGGGCTTCTAGAACAACTTACCATTTCAGCAGCTAGTTCCAGACACTACTGGGTCCCAATTGCTGATTCATCTCAAGCTACATGAATAAGTTCTAACAATGGTGGCTTAAATTTCATTAAGCAACGTAGAATTCTAAGGGTGAAAATAGAAAATTTAACAAAATAGTAACCATTCCTAGAAGAATTTTCAAGGAAGATATTAAGTAAAATGAAGTAAAAACACAGACAAAGGCATTATAATACTCTCGAAATCAAAATAGTCAAAGTAAACAACGGAAAATTTGTAAAATTAAATTAATAAGAAAACAGAATGAAGCTTGGATTTGCTTCCAAATGCGAACCTTGAATGACGCTCTACATGCCTCACTATTCCTGCTGGCTTCATGAGAAGAACAAAGATCAGAGTAATCGCAAAGAAAGGGAAGCGGGGTTCTTCTCTTTATAGTGATAGCAGATCACATCAATCATGCAAAGCTTCCCGACACATCAACAATCCTCGAAGCCGACTTTCGCATTCGAGGAGTGATCGTAGCTCCAAATGCTGAGAAAGTTGTCACCCGACCCCTTGAGCATCAACAACGCATCGCTGATGGTGGTGGAAATGGAGAGCGACCTCAGTGATATTCCAAGACAGAGGTCGGATGCCTTGCGAGCCAACAAGCTAACTGCCATGCAAGGGAAGAAGAAACTCTGGACAAAAGCCCTAAAGAAACAAACCCTAAGATGGATGCAGAATGAGACAGACCCTCGAAACGATGAGACGCGGCGATGGTGGTGGGAGCTTGGAGGGTGGCACCGTATTGCCGAAGGTGTGGGGTATTTATATATGAAGTTTACCAGGAACCGGATTAGCCGGGAGACCCTATTCGCAAGTTAATGCGGTTTAGAGAGCTGCGGGACCCACCTTACCGTTCAGTTCCATAGGGAGCCACCTACACACTCAACAATTGCTGCAAGCATTCTTCGATGCGGCGAAGAACGTTTGGTTGGTGGTGGATGGATGCTTCACCTCTATCAAGAGATTTGGGTTCCCGGAACCTGATCTTTATTTTCTTGAGAAAGAAGATGATGAACAGTGTGTTTGGGCTCTATTTCATTTTCTTCAAAAAGAAGATGATGATAGTGTGCAAGGGTAATTTTGACATTTTTAAAAGTCTTAAATCGCACATGAGGTCATGTGATATATATAACTAACGGTCATATGTACTAGATTGTTGCAAAATGAAGTTCGGGTACTAGTTTGTCGCGTTTTAAAGTTCAGCTACTAAGTTGGCACTCGGCCTAAAGTACAGGGTACCTATTGGGAATTTTCCCTAAACAAAAATAAGTGCGATCGTAGTTATTTTTATTAATGATAGAAATAGAATTAAAAACTATACTAAATTAGAAAAAAAATTGTTTTTGCATCTAATTAATGGTCTATGGTCCATAGGGAGACAAAATTAAGTGGGCTTAACTCAAGCTCGAATCGACCTAACTCGTAATTTTAGATAGTCTAGCTTCGATTTTCGATCCTCGACTTGTACCTAGGCCTAGGTTCAAAAGTTTGAACTTTTTTATTTTTCTATTTGGGCCCAAGTCTATCCCTTAAGTAGCTAATACATACAATCATAAATACATATATAGCATATATTTGCATACATGCATGTATATACAATTGTACACATATATTTTATGACAAGTTTTATCATTGGGCTAATTGATAAACCCAAGTGCATTAAATTTCAATGTAGGTTGGAAGTTGGGCCCAAGTTGAACATATTAGACTTGACTTTGGTGAAGCCTTAGGTCCAATGCACAGGGTTGGGCTTGGGTTAAGCTTAAATTCAGATCAACCTACTTGCCTTGCACCATAATGGTCCAATCGTTTGGGTAAGTGAATTAAACAATGATGTCATAATTAAATAATAAAGATTTAAAAAATACATAAAAATACCTAAAATTTATAGAAAATTTTGAGATATCTAAGATATTATAAACTTATCATATCAAACAAAAATAAGTGTGATAATCAAGAATTGAATTTATTAATGTTATCTGACATTTCCACATGCACGTGCATATTATATAATTATGTTCTATAATATCTATCTATCTATCTATCTATATATATATATATATATATATATATATAAGTTCCAATTTTTCATATTAAAAGTTAATATTTGAAGAAAAAACATGTTTTTTAGCAAAAATAGTGGGAAAAGGCACATTTGGCAACTTGGGAACACGTAGATCTCAAAAGAAAAAAAAAGTTCACCGCAATTGGACATCTAAGCACAAAGTTATGGTCTTTAGAAGTTTGCCTTTATGTGCAAAAAAAAATTCAAAAAATCGACCGATTTTCTAGTTCAACCATCTAGATCACCGATTTTGGTCGGTTTTTTATCCAATGTGATTTGGGGGTATGGCCAAACCGGTAAAGGCTTGGGTTATGGTTCAACCAGTCCAACCGACCGATTCAATTTTCTAAACACTGGTTAGAACTTAGAAGTGTTTCATGGGTAGAACCATAGAAGATCTCTACCCACAAAGATCACTTCAAACACGCCCACAAGGCCACAATGCATCCAACTCGTGCATTGGGAACAACCCTATAGAGAATTCGGGTGGATCCCCCACAACCGAAGTTTTTCGCTCAATAGTCAATTAATTAGTTTCCTTTGCACAATTTTACCTTTATCAAAAAAGGCTAAATCACTGAATCCTCCTCTAGAATTTCTAACCATTGCTTAAACCATATCTGAAGTTTGATAATTTCAATCACTTCTTTTGAATCTTTTGATACAGTTAAAATCGTTAAAATCTTTTAAAAATGACAAAAATATCCAAAATGCCCATACAATTAATATCAAGACTGACTTTTACAGAAAAAACAATACAAATTTTATACAATAAAAAATAGAAAATTTAAAGTTGCAGCTTTAATTTTGAATGATTGATATTAAGGGAAAATTTGAAAATAAATTAATATATTTTGAATATTTTTGTGCCTTTTTTTAGAAGATTCTATCAAAAGGATCTGTATGCAATTATCTAAAAGTTTAAGAAAGATGGTTGCAATTACCAGACTTAGGAAGGCTTTCCGCAACCACAGAAAGTTTTGGGGAGGTTTTAGCAAGTTACCCAGAAAAGAAAAATACTTTCCTTTGTAGACAAGGAATTGCAGTCGTAAATCATAATCAAAATTGGAAGTCTACGTAGTACGTAGAAATAGAGTTGAAAACGAAACACTGAGAGGAAGCGGAGGGAGTTGCTTATAAATTGAAGAGACCACCCGAAGAGAGCTGGCATCAAAATCTTCAACTTCTCTCTTCTCCTCCTCATCTGCTTCTGCTGCAATGGCGTCCTCCTCCTCCTCCTTGCCGTCGCCCTCGTCCTCGTCCTCGAAGAAGTTCATTCTGAGGAGCTCCGATGGAAAGCATTTCGAGGTCGACGAGGCCGTCGCCCTTCAGTCTGAGATGATCAAGCAAATGGTTGAAGATGGCTTTGGTGGCGATGTGATTCCGTTGCTCAACGTCAGCAGCATTGTCTTATCCAAGGTGATTGATTATTGCAAGAAACACGTCGAGTTGGATTTCAAGAAGAAGATGGACGGTGATAACGAGGCTCACGAAGAAATCAAGAACTGGGACTCAGAGTACATCAACGTCGGTGTCGATGAACTTTACCATCTTATAATGGCTGCCAACTACCTTCATATCAAAGGGTTGCTGGATTTGACTTGCCAGAAGGTCGCTGATATCATTAAAGGGAAGCAGCCGGAGCAGATTCGGAAGATTTTTAATATCGAGAATGACTTTACGCCTGAAGAAGAACAGGAGATCCGGAAAGAACACAGTTGGGCTTTTGAGTGAATCTCCAATCGAGTAGAGCTTAAATGCTTACAATAGTTATAGAAGTAGGAAGAAAGAAGAAGAAACAGAACCCCACTGAAAGAGAAGCAAATAGATACTCTTCTATGAATCAAAATTTTGAAAGAGATAGTAGTAGCAAACAGTAGGGATTGGCTTTAATTTTTTTTTCTCGCTTATTTATTTTTTTGGTTGTTGACTGTAAAAAGATTGACAACATGATATACCTAGAAATTGAAATCTTAAATCTTAAACATGGGATTGATCAGTCTCTCTCTTTTTTTAATTATTCTTTAGTTTTTAATGTTGTTGGGACGCTTGAGCGTTTAGTTTGAGTGGATGCTTGTGCTTTGGGGATAATTGTTTCTTCAGAATATGTTAGAGAAATTCAAAGAGAATGTATTTCGGATGATGATTTTTTGTAGGAGTCCTACTGTGGTGTACCAAAATTTTGGCTCGGTTCGGAAGGAGTACAAACACAAATATGTACTGTACAAATAAATACACAATAATATAAAATATTAGGTTTTGCACTCTACATTTTTGTATTTGTACTCTAAATGGAGCCTCAGAAGGCTCCGGCCAATGTGGGGTATATGGGGAGGGACAGATGTCCACAGCCTTGTCCCTGCACATACAGAGAGGTTGTTTCCAAGATTTGAACTTTGGTCACCCAGGTTGCAGTGGAGCAAACCAAGGTTCATGTATGGTATCGTATTTTTGGGGTCCGAAATACAGGTGTTTCTGGAACCCCTTTTTTTAATAAAAGATATATACACAAACCAAACTTTGAAAGAAAAACTAAATAAAACATAAAAAGGACATGGTTTAATTTATCCATACACCACTGCCGATACAGAAAACAAGTAAATAAATTAAAAACTTTGTTTTTCTGTATGTCTTTAGGCTGGGCTCTCTTGGATCCATCTTTCCAATCTTATACAATTACTCTCGTTTAATACCATCATTTTCTTAATGATTCAACAAACAAGAATCTGATATTTTGTTTTCCTTTTTTCCTGATTATTGCAGTACATAATAACAACAATGCAATTTATTCATAATTATAAGCAGAAACGAACTGGAAGTACAAACTGCATGAACCAGTAGATTATAACATAATGACAAAAAGGAAAAAAAAAAGGGAGAAAAAAAGAAGAAAATCCTAAGTTACTGTCGCTGCTCAGTTAATTACTCTGGTGAGGCTGCAGGAACACCAGCTGCCGCCTTTAAGCCTGGATATGGTGAATATTCATACTTTCCATCCCATCTGAAATTTATACAAAAGAAGAGATGAATTTGCCCTATCTTTTAAAAAGGGAAAAGAAAAATAAAGTGGTAGGCAAAGCATAATCCCTTAGAAAAACTGACCTGCATTCTTCCCTGGTTGGAATTTGGAGCTCCAGTTCATCCTTAAATGGTTTGAATACCAGATCCACCTTTTCACTTTCCACTTTGTCAAGACTTGCTGGCTCCCACTGCCATGGCATGTAAATTTGTAAAGAGAGAGAGAGAGAGGGAGAGAGAGAGAGAGAGAGCATACCTTTGGAGCATTATCTTTGTCAATAGTTAGAGCTCTAATGCCCTTTTCAAGCACAGAATCAAGAGAAATATTAGTTGGATTCATCAGGAAAAGTATGCTATCCAAATAAAATATTAATACATTATTACTTCTCACATATGGCAGACTACTACTTTATTACCTCATAGACATCGCCAGATATTGTGGTTCTTAGTATGTTCATTGTTAGTCTGAATTCCTTCTTCAGACATTCAAGCAGAGTTTGCTTCCTTCCTTCTCGAATCTGGAAAATTAAGCTTAAAGAGAATGGGTGTCGGAATTTGCAAGAAACATCAAGCAGAATAAAGGTTCAAAATCTGTTCCTTATATTTGCCAATAGGGCTTTAATCGGGTCAGATTTTGTTTGGATTTAGTCCAGTTGACTTTATTAACTTTATTATGTAAATGGATAATCTGAAACCAAAAATAATAAGATTGGATCTCAGATCAGGTGTTGGACTGTTGGACTTTATTGACTACTTGATAAAATAATGAAATGCAAAAACTGTACAACTGAAATTTATTGTATAAATTAAGTGGTTGGAATAAAAACTCTTTTAATAGCGGGTAAAATGGCTCTTTTAAAGGCAACCATATGTATGATGCTTCTATTTGTGAGGAGAGCTTTTAAAATTCCATAAGAAAATTTGCAAGCCTTGAACAAACTCCAAAAAGGTTTCTTGTGGGGTAAAAGTGATAGAAAACCCCTTGATTTAATCAAATGGGAAAGTTTATGCAAATCAAAGCATAAAGGAGGATGAGGCGTAAAGAAACCAGAATGGATGAATAATGCTTGCCAAGCAAAATTGGGTTCGCAATCGGAAAACTTATGAGTCCAAGTGATGAAAGAAAAATATTTAAAAAATAAGGATTTCTGGACTCTTGAAGCCAGGGGAAGGGACTCATGGACCTGGAAAGGTATTTTAAGTCAAAGGGATCTTAAAGAAATGTTTAAAATGGATTATTGGTAGTGGAAAATCTGTCTGTGGAAAGATACATGGATAGGAGAGACCGCTCTGGAGTCAAGGATTGATATGTCCTCAGTAAGTAACCCTCAAGACAAAGTGGAAGTGATTCTAAATAGATCAAATAGAACTTGGGACGAGAAAAGGGCTAGAAACCTAGCAAGAGATCAAATCTGGAAACAAATAAAAACCATTGTCATCCCATCTGAGGATAAAGAAGACAAAATAATATGGAGACCAAACCCATGGGTTTCTTTTCAGTCAAATCAGCTTATAACTTGTAGGCGGTAGGTCAAATTATGAGGAAAGAGAATTACAACAACTGAGGAAAATCTGGACAGTGAAATGCCTGCCCAAAATAAGATGTTTTTTTTTTCCTCACTTGCAAGATCCTGTTGAGAACCTGATTTTGAGAGAAGGGCTTTAATATCAACTTGGATTGTCCTGTGTGGAGATCAAGAAAACTTAGTGCACATCTTCTTCCATTGTGATTATGTAAAGCAAATATGGAATTTTTTTGATGACTCGAGGATTAAGCCTTTCAATGAAGACCAAAGTTTTAATAGTTGATAGAGGAGAATAGAAATCTTGAGTAGAGAGGATGATAAATTGAAAACTTTAATGGCCATTATTCTTTGGAGAATTTGGAAAAACAGGAACAGCAGGGCTTTTGATGACAGAAGCACCCCTCCCCAGGTTGTTATAGAAAAGGCTCGATGGGAAGCAGAGGAGTTTTATAACGGGGTAGGAGAAAATGTGGAGGGAAGGAAAGAGTCTCTAGAAGTTAGCTGGGTGCCCCCAAAGAGGGGAGTAATAAAAAGCAACTTTGATGCTTCTCGCAAAACTAATGGACTAATGGTGAATGTGCAATTGGCTGGGTTGCAAGAATTTAGGGCAGGTGCTAGGAGTGGAATCCAGAATGACAGGTAATTTCTCAATTAACTTAGCAGAAGCATGGACAGCTTTTGAAGCAATTAGGGCAACAAGAAGATTCCCCAGAAGTGATTTCATCATCGAGGGAGACTCAAAAATTGCCATTGACAGCTTGAAGGATTTGATTGATTGTGCCACTGTGGAGTATTGCAAACTTAATCGAGGAATGGCTTCACCAGTGTAGGGAAAGAGACCTTGACGTTCTTTTCTCTCATGCGTATAGAGAAACAAATTTTGCCACAGGTTGGATTACTAATGAAGATCATTGGTCCTCCAGAATTAGTTCTTCTCCTGTGTTAAATTGGTTATTTTCTTTCATCTATTTTTGTGATTCCATGAGGAGAGCTACTCTCCATGTTGTGTAGCTCATCTTCCTTTCTTATAAAAAAAAAAAAAGTGTATAAATGACAAAGGAAATTTCAAGTGTACCGATTGTAATGTTATCTTCAATCCTGTTGGGGAAGATCTTTTCAAGCCCTTGAGCACTGGACCTATCCATCCATTTCCCTCACAGATTGCCTCAGTTTCCTGAATGGAGAGTACCTTTTGGTTAATAAGGACAATGGAATTTAAAACACTTAACCTGTTAGGTGCTATACTCATTTCTCCATATGTTCCAAGTGTTAAGCTGATTTTTGGTCTTAGGGTGTAAAACTGGTGGATCTACAAATCACACATATGTGCACACAGACATAATAAAGAGAATTTAGATGCCTATTAAGAGTGAAAGAAGTGAACTGCTCAACTTGGGCATATTTTCGAAGACTAACAAGACCACATAAGTTATCATACTATCTCGTGAACTCACAAGTGATTTTATAATCTCTTCAACTGACTCATGTGAAAAGCACTTGTCAATTGTTGATCGCCTGCAAGTGAAGATTTTCATATCAGTATTAACTCCAACATTATGGATCTCCTTCAGTAGCAGAAAAGATATGCTTTATCAGTTTGGATGTATACTTGTTTAGGATGCTTTCTTCATCTGGTTGAACATCCAAAGAGAATTCCTCAATTGCTGATCTAACCGCATTCACATCACCCGAGTTTAAATTTATCAATTTCTTCTCAAGCTCAGGCAATTTCTGATAGACATATGATATACATGTATAAGGAAAGTAATTTTAGTACAAAGAAAAGAAAATGATTAATTAAAAATTAAAAATTTGGGTAAATAATTGCCACATTGGAATTTCTATTAGCTTAACATCTCTTACTACATTTCTGCATGTATGTAGATCAATTAAAGGTTGCATCAGTAATTGTTGGATAGGGATAAAGAAACTTTGACATAGATAGAGCTCAAACATATTCGAAATTAAATAAATAAATGAATTCTGTGTGGAATTTGATGGAACAATATGTATTACATACATCCAGGTTGGTTCAATATCTGAAAATGAAATCAACATAAAATTCCTCCTAGTGAATGTCACTCTCCAAATTGTTTGGTATTACTTTTCCCCTTGTAGTCTCAAATTGGCTCCGTGGGACTCATTTGACAATTCATTTTTGCAGTCTTTGCAGCAGGTTTTGTACCGAGTAACCTTGATTCCATACTAATTGTTTCTTCCTCACCTGATGGATGCACCTTGTCTACTTCATGTGGATGTATGATCTTCATCTATGGTCTTGTTTCAATTCTATCATTCAGAAATGCTTTATCATCAGTTTGAAATGAAGGCTCTCTGTTCCCCTTGCATCTTAACTTGGACACTGTGATTGCTTACTCATGTATATCTTGGAACAAGTGAATGTTTAAAAATGTAGAAGTATGAGGTAAGAGCCACGAGACACAAGGACCTTCAGATGTTTGAGGCTTAGGTTCCATGAGTTGCCACTCTTTTAAGAAAACATCAAATTAAAATGAAGAAAAATACAGGAATATGCATAAGATTAGTATATAGATTATCACAAATAACAATTTAAGAAAATTGGGAGCTTCAGAGCAAGTTATCACATTCTCACAAACCATTTTATAATTATCAAGAAGCCCCAAATGCTAAACAACACCTCAAAATATCTTCAAATATGTTACTGCTAAAGATATAAGGACATGGTATATGCACATTTACATTTACAGGCACGATAGAAGGCATCCATCCCATTGTGTGAAAATTGTGCCTTGTACTTTAAGGTGTGAGTGTCATTGCTTTTATTGGGAAGTTGAAGAAATTTATAGTGATATTTGCATGTTATATTGAGCTTGTTGGGTAGGTAATTATTAAGCATTAAAACAACATTATCAAAGCTAACGCACTTAAGCATATTTTGAAATTGTAAAAATGTCTGTAAGTTCTCTGACAATTTGATAATAGTTTGAGCTTACCTCAGAAGGGACAAAGTGGGTTGCCAGGCCAGCTGCAATCAATTCTTTTCCATTGAGTCTTGCACCCGTTAAAGCCAAGAGTTCACCTGTTATTTACCAATATATGAAGTCACAAAAGGATATATGATAAACAAACACAACTTTCCTTTTTCTTTTGACATTTTTACCCTGCCTAAGCTATATATCTCTCCTTGAGAAGCAAAGACCCATTTCACCATTACATGCAATGTAAAACCAATAAAAAATTCAAACGTTTCACCATGAAACAAAATCCTGGTCTGTGTCATTTAGTTCACGCTTACCCAAATGCCCAGGGAGACGTGAGAGCATGTATGAGAAGCCACAGTCAGAGTGAAACCCAATACTGGCTTCAGGTGTGGCAAAGACCTACATGATAAAAGGACGCAATGCATATATTGTTTACAAAAAAAGCACTTCAAGGCATGTGTACTACAACAGTGCATTAGAAATCAACCATCTGGTCTGATATAAAGAAAAATTAGAACAAATTTCAGCAAAAATTGAAAGTCCCAAATACCCACTGTTTTCTCTGTGACAACTGAGAACTTCAATGGTACCATGAGAGCTGCACCTCCACCCATGGAAATTCCATGAACAAGAGCTACCTGAAAACAAACCAGCAGGTGACTACAGCAACAAAGATAACAAAATATAAGAAACATTTGTTCTTAACAATCTTAAAGCATCTTACCTGCGTTTTCTTGTAAGTATGGATGTGATAACAAAGCCAGTACATTCTGTACACAACCTCTAGGCAGGAATCATCTAATAAAAGATTATCTATAAGTAACTTTCTCTATTTAAACAACTACACCTAGGAAATATAACAGTGAATTTAATTCTAAATGCTCAGATACAAAAATTGCCTGAACAAGAAATGGAACTACTAAGTTTGATAACAAAGATATTAGACTTCTATTTACATGATTTCTTGCCATCATAGAACATCTTCAAGTCCCCACCAGCAGAAAAAGCACGCCCAGCCCCCTGGATAAGAAAATGATAAAGTGAATACATGAAATATTTTGTGCTCCTCTAAAGGAAAACATGGCCAAATTAAAAAGAAAGAAAATCATGAACAATATATAAACAATTTGTTGATTGTTAATGGCTCAATGGCACTATGGAACTAAACAAAAAAGAAAAAAAAAGTTCAAGACATTCGAATGCCAAGAAGTAAAAATACTAACCTTAATTAGAATAAGCTCTGCGTCATCATCCTTCTCCCATTTCTCTAGGTACTCAGCTAGCAGAGAAACCTGACCCCAAAAAAGGGTATCAATGACTCAGTGGTGTGATTATTTCATAATTCAACTTGGGAAGCGAACGAAATGGAAGCTGAACCTATTAATTATTTCATAATTCACCAAAAACAAAAGAATTTCATCAGAAAACAGAGCATAGAGAGTGCCACTGCAAATTTATTTAAGTTACCACTTTGGATGAAATGACATTCAATTGGCGAGGCCGGTTCAAAGTTATCAATCTCACATGGTTTATTTCATCTCCAAGAACAACCTGATGAGTATGTATTGGTACACTAAATCAATCAGTGATATGAAACAATAATCCACTACATACATCTATAACCAGAAGATCCAAACACAGATAATTGCCGAAAAGTAATTTTATTCCTTATTTAGAAAACCAAAGTCTTCAAAGGGAGTACCTCTCCTTCTGGGTTAACGAGATCCTGAGCCATTAAAGCAAGTAGACAGTTTCAAAGAAGAAAGGAAACCTGCACAACAAACAAAATCAAAATCATAAGAACCGCAGCAACAGAAAAAGTAAAGCTAACCACTCAATAGAAAACTCGAAGCAAAAGTATTAAGTTGGGTAAGCTGAAAAGTTCATCTCTGTTCTTCATAGGAAACAACAAACAAAACAACAAAAGTAAAGTAATTGAACTAAATAAGATCATTGAAAAGGAGAAAATAAAGAATACCAAATGCAATTAAGGACCAATGTGTATAAATTTACGACTGAAATGAACTTAAAGAGGGGAAAAAAAGAGAAGAAAGAAGAAAAGGAAAACGTAAGTGGAAGAGAGAAGGACAAATTAAGCTTACCTGAGAGATGAGATTTGGAGAGAACAAGAAAATAATAACAGAAAAGACGGTTTTATACAAGAGAAGAGATGGAGAAGGAATCTGATGAGGTTGGTTTGGTGGTTGGAAGGACCCTGTTTCAACAAGAAGAGTGAATTTTCAAGTGTGATGTGAGAAAGTAGGCAGAGAGAGAAAGAGGGGGAAAGACTATTGCCCATTGGAGAAGGCGCGTTACCAACCACCTCCCACTAAGGATACGTTTGGTTTTGTTAGAAAATAAGTTTCCCTCGCCTTTCTGCTTCTCTCTTATTTTCTACCAAACCAAACACAACCTACAAAGCTGATGTCAATTCTAGGACTTGAGGGTACCTAACCTTCAATCAAGTGTTAAAATTAGGAGTTGTTAAGATCACGTGGGTAAGTGGGTTTCTTATTGGTTTTAGGTTTTCAGGTACCAAGCCTTTTCTCTATCATAGAAATGGGACCACATCTACTCCTCACACCTGGCGCCTCACAGGCACATCCTACCATGCATCGGAAATATCTCCCATACTTATCAATTATTATTCACGGGAGATGTTCTCAATGCACGGTGGATGTGCATGTGAGGCGCCCATTTGTGAGGACCAGATCCCATCTCCATAAAAATTGCCAATAAAAATGTTAAATTTGGGAGATTTAGGAATTGTGTTTCTTGTTTTCGATTCTAAAAACAAATTAATCAAAACAATCTTGTTTGAAAATAGATTGTTTCTTAAAATAAAAATATAAGAAACATATATGTTTTTGGTTGTGTATATATTCTTTTGTTTTCAAAACTGAAACCAAAAACATATTCTTGAATTTAGTTTTAAAAACATATTTTCATCTGATTATAAAACATCATGTTTTACATATAAAAGATTTGTTTTTGTTTTAAAAACTAATATTTTCTTGGTTTCAAAAACATGTATTGCTTTTCCAAACAAAACCAATTTGTTTTTCACTTTGAAAACAAAAACAGAATATTACTGATGTGGTGATTCCAAAAACAAATGAACACAAAAACATTGGTGTTGTAAAACACTTCCTTAGATTGTTTTTGGATAGACTTGAGGATTTGTGATTTAAAAGCCCGATTTTGGACAATGGGATTTGCTGCAATAAAAAATTTTGCATACATTTTAACAGCGTGGGCTGGTACCGTGTACCAGAGATATTTACAATGTGGGGCCGGCGCTATGTGCCCACAGTTTTTATTTGCAGGAGATTCCAATTTGTCCCTGATAAAAAGTGTTTGGTTTTAGACTTCTATGGTTTTAAAAGCAATTCAACACAGCCCAAGGCTCAAAAACAAAAGCTTATTCAAACAAGAAATAATTTGTTTTTAGAATTTGGTAAGATTGTTTTAAAAAGTATACAATCTGAAGTCACAAAGCTAAGGACCAAACCATAAAACCTAAAATTGGGGCTTTCTTGTTTTTTGGCTTGGAAGGCATAGGTCAGATACATGATATACGTGGTATCAATCTATCTAATCTAGGGATGCTCACGGTTCGGTTAAACCAAATCAATACTGATGTAGGTTAATCCGGCTTAGCCCACGGGTGCCAACCAAGGTCCGATCTAATGTAGCAGGGGCTACCCTTCTCCCATCGCACAGGGCCAACCGTGGAGCGCCCCAGTGTCCTCGTAGGTACCCGCTACCTGCCATCGTACGACACTCACCTAGGGTGTCTATCTCCACCTACCTCCAGGCAGTCCAAGTATAAATACGAGGTACCCCCCTCCAGGTAAAGGATCTGATCCTAGAACCTTAGTAGCTCTTGGCATACTTTTGACTGGGAGCCTAGTGCCTACGAGCGACCTCATCCCGAGCCTTCGTTTGCACTAGACCCCCTCTTTACTCCTCATACTAATTTGACTATCGAAGCCTCTGCCTCAAGTTCTCACCCGAGGCCTCTGATGTCTCCTATCTTGTAGAACATCTCGACCTCTTCAGGACACCTCACCTCGACTACTAGCTCTCGTATGAAGGAACCTCGCCTCGGCTACGAGTCCTTGGCCCCCTCAACCTCCAGGAGACCATTCCCCTTGGCTTCCATTCCTTTACCTTGGCTCATACCCTCCAGAGCCTTGGAGCCCTCAACTCTCAACTAGAGCTCAGGAGTGAATTGACTTTGTTGCCCTCGAGCAATTCGAGTGCCAATAAGTACTACCAATTTCTAAAAACAAAAAATTTGAACCAAAACTAAACCGAAGCCAATTAATTAATTGATTGGTTTGGTTTTAATCAGCTTGATTCGTTGATTTTTCAATTTTTTTATATTAGTTAACCAAAAACCAAATTAGTACCTTCTGTTTCAAAAAATACAGAACCAGAATTTCCGGTTCAAATTGGTTTTTGATGATCACCCCTAATCTAATCCAATGATTAAAATACGAAAACCTATTCCATGCAAGCATTTATAGGGTTTGTAACTAATAGACCTGAATCAATACAATCTTATATCTATACCAACAATAAAATGCTTGTACGATTGTTAACAAGAATTTAGTAAATAGAATCTTTTTCGGCTACGTGGTCATAGCTCCTTATGCTAAATGGTATCCCGCATACCAAGGATATAAAGCGTATAAAGGGCTTAGCCCTGTTTTATAAATTCTATTAAATATTATAGTATTTACAATATTACCATCATAAAATACAAAATAATAATAATAATAATAATAATAATAATAATAATAATGAGGAGTTAACCCTCTTTTATAATTGTTATTAATTATTAATATTATTTACAATTATGCCACAGACAAAACCCTCTTTTATAATAGTTATTAATCATTAATGTATTTACAATGATGCCATAATATAAGACAAAAACTAATAATGATAAAATGTTTTATATTTATTTTTAAACATTCAACTATTTATGATTATGCCATTTGATAAAATAAAAAACAAGAATAAACCCTTTCTTATAAGATGGGAGCAGGCATATAGGGGTGTGCAAGTGGATCTCATCCGATATATATTATATATTTATAATATAAATATAAATATATATAATACATATATATATATATATACTATTTATTTATTTATAAATATATTTTTTATATTATATTTTTATAAATTTGTTATATTATTTATTTTTTATAAAAAACATGTATATATATGATGAAAATAATTAACAAATATTTGCATTTTTTACTTTATTTAAATCAGTATATTTTATTTTTCTTTTAATAATTTATTAATTTTTAAAGAAAACAAGTTGGAATGGATTAGATCCGAAGATTTGACTTATTGATAGCATTTGAAGTCAAATTGAGTCCTATCAGATCCGATTGGATCAGATCCGATATGAACAGTGTCAGATCGGATTCAAATATACCCTGATTCGAATCTGATCTGATCCGTTTGCATCCCTACAGGCATAGATCATAGATCCGTGCAAGGAAGAAACCCAATTAATTGTTAAATCCTTATTTGCAGTGTAAATCTGAACGAGATACAAATTTTGCAACTGTGTCAATTTTGTATCATTTTATTTGTGATTATGATTTGCAGTCGTATCTGATATAATATTTGTACTTTTTATCTCACATTTGCACTCATTTGCGATGCAGACTTTACATCTACCTTCCTTCCACCCACCTTAGTTCCTTTTTGAAAGAATCTCATACATTAATTGTCTCTTATATAGAAGTACGTGGAGACCACATTATTATGCTTCTTACCTCACTCCCAGATAAATAATAAATAAATATCCGTGGGAACTATGTCAAATATGAAGCAAAAGTAAATACAAACTTACACAGTTTATTTGCACATACATTTACACCGATGTAAACGAGATTTGCAATGCAAACAAATTTAACCTTTTAGGATTGGGAGATTTAGAGTGAACCAAAATACAGATAGAACTGGATAGGGGATCAGATCTAATAGGCACAATATAGTAAGCACGTTCAATGAGCACTTACCAAATATTCTAACAACCGTCAAAAAGCCATTTTAATCTTTTTCAAGGGTAGCTAGACTAGGGGTATTTTAAAGGACAGGTGCTAAAAAAGGATTTTAAGTGCTTATTGAATGTAGTTACAACTTTGTGCCTATCTGATCCGGACTGGTATTAGGATGCAAACAGGTTGAGAGTCGAAAGAAAGAACCAATAAAATGTGCATTTGTGTGTGTGAGCATAAAATTAGGTTGGTGAGAGGCAACAGTTAGCTCAATTAGGAGCGAGTTGATTGAGATGAACAATCAACCACTTCAGTAAAAGTTGGCTTTTGCCAAATGTTTTGGAGGTATATAAGGCTATGTTTGGTTTGATAGTTGATGAATCAATTTTTGGTGATGTATGAATTTTTTTGTGGTAAGTACCAAGTCATTTGGTCCGCTTTCAAGTGGTCGATGACTAAGAAGTCGAAGTGAACTTTTGCTGGATGCCGAGCTAACCAGGCCGAGTTGGGGGCAGATTAGGTGCCGAGTTAACTGGGCCGAGCTGGGCAGGTTAGGTGCTGAACAGGCTGGGCTGAGCTAGGCAGGTTAGGTAATGAGTTGACTAGAGTGCCAAGCTGACTAGAGGGTTGAGCTGCCTATTAATCGCCGAGCTGACCAGAGGGTCGAGCTGGATTGGTTGTTGAGCTTCGTAGTTCTTTAGAGACCTGCAAGGAATCAATGTCAGAGGACCCGGGGTGGCTAACCCGATGAGGTCGCTCCGATGCTTAAGTCAGTACTCTCATAATAGACTACGAGCTAAAAATCACAAAGTATGAGATCTAGAATATGCTTACTTGCCCCCTATGTCATTGGGGTTGGTGCCTTTATATAGGCATTGTTTGGCGTGGGCTTCACGCACCATATCCGAGATTTCCGAGAAGTCACCTAAGTGGTCCGAGATCCCTGGAGGCAACCGCCATGCACGTTGACCACCCTCCGAATCATTTGGCACGTGGATCAACTTCCAAGGATCGTGGGAGTCTTAGGATATGCATGTTGAATTTGTCGGTGAGCACGTCTCGTAGGTCGCCAGGTTGGCGCTTGTGCCAGGCCGCTAGGTCGGCGTCCGTGCCAGGCCGCCAGGTCATGCCTAGGCCTAACCACCAGTTCGCGCCTATGCTAGACCGCCAAGTCGCGCTTGGGCCAGGCCGCCAGGTCGACGCCTGGGCTAGGCCGCCAGGTCGCGCCTGGGCCAAGCTGCCAGGTGGGACACCATCAACTTGGCTAAGGCAAGTTGTTGCCTAAGTGGTTTTAGGTGTCACCTAGTTGTTCCGAGGTGCCATGTGTCACCATATCATTGGAGGGCCAAATCCGCCCTCATCATTTGGCCCCCACTCCCGAGCTGAAAGTAACTCGACAAAGGGAGTAGATTGCTCCTTTTGGCTTGAAATGACTAATTCGATGAGCTCGTAAGCGTTGATTAAATTCCTTAGGCTCTGGGAGCGACTCGTAGTCCACTCTCCTTACCCTTGATTTTGCCCATGCTGAAGAGGCGATTGGGTCTAATGTGGTGCTGAAATCTTTGTCAGTTCGGCACTTTAGCCCTTAGGCTTTGGGAGCGACTTGTAGTCCACTCTCCTCGATCTTTGATTTTTCTCATGCCGAAGAGGCGACTGGGTCTTATGTGGTGCCGAGGTCTTTTATTAGCTCGACACCTTAGAGCTACGGCTGTGCTACATCAGCCTCGTTAGTGACTTTGGTTACCCACTCCTACAAGAAGCTACTAGGAGCTCGACCTACGGGGGCAACACTGCTGACTTTAGGTCACCAACTCGCACGGGAGCCTTGGAAGGCTCGGCCGGCAGGGGCATCCATGCAGTCTGTTGGCCGCTTACTCCCACAAAAGCCACGAAGAGCTCATCTTTGTAGAGGGTACCTCACGAAGAGGACTGATGAGGCTTTATCTGAGTTGAAATAAAGTTGGTAGAGCTGCTTAGTCTGTTGGCCATCAACTTCCTGCATAGTCTTTGACTTCATAAAAAATGGAAACTAGAAAGTGAGAGCTTTTAGTTTCTAAAAGGTGAGAACTTAGCTTTCTAGAAGAAGAGGATTTAGCTTTTTGGAGGATGAGAACTTAGCTTTTTGTAGCGTTTCCCACAGACCACGCCAATTGATGAATCAATTTTTGGTGATGTATCAATTTTTTGTGCTAAGTACCTCATCATTTGGTCTGCTTCCAAGTGGCAGATGACTCAGAGGCCGAACTGAACTTTTGCTGGATGAGGACCCGGATGCCGAGCTGACCAAGCCAAGCTAGTGGCAGATTAGGTGCCGAGTTAAGTGGGCTGAGCTGGGCAGGTTAGGTGCCAAACTGACTGGGCCGAGCTAGGCAGGTTAGGTGACAAGCTGACTGGGCCGAACTAGGCAGGTTAGGTGACGAGTTGACTAGAGTGCTGAGCTGACTAGAGGGCCGAGCTGACCAGAGGGCCGAGCTGCCTGGTGGCGAGCTAGATTGATTGTTGAGCTTCGTAGTTCTTTAGAGACCTGCAAGGAATCAATGTTAGAGGACCCGGGGTGGCTAACCCGGCGAGGTCGCTTCGACGCTTAAGTCAGTACTCTCATAATAGACTGTGAGCTAAAAATCACAAAGTATGAGAGATAGAATATGCTTACTTGCCCCCCTATGTCATTGGGGTTGGTGCCTTTATATAGGCATTGTTTGGCGTGGACATCACACACCATATCCGAGATTTCCAAGAAGTCACCTAAATGGTCCGAGATCCCCGGAGGCAACCGCCATGCACGTTGACTACCCTCCGGATCGTTCGGCACGTGGGCTAACTTCCAAGGGTCGTGGGAGTGTTAGGATATGCATGCCGAATTTGTTGGCGAGCACGTCTCGCAGGTCGCTTGGCTGGCGCCTGTGCTAGGCCGCCAGGTCGGCGCCCGTGCCAGGCCGCTAGGTCGCGCCTGGGCCAGGCCGCTAGGTCGCGCCTGGGCCAGGCCGCTAGGTCGCGCCTGGGCCAGGCCGCTAGGTCGCGCCTGGGCCAGGCTGCTAGGTGGGACACCATCAACTTGGCTAAGGCAAGTTATTGCCTAAGTGGTTCCGAGTGTCACCTAATTGTTTTGAGGTGCCATGTGTCACAATATCATTGGAGGGCCAAATCCGCCCTCATCAATAATAGTAAGAGAAACAGAAAGCCAAAAGTCGAGGGAGATTTTTTAAGTAACTTTTCATGAAATTGCTTAATTAAAACTAACTTTTTCTCAAATTTCAAATTTTTCTCTTAAACCAAACACAACTAATAGAGCCTTTCTTCACCTAGTAATACAGATCTGGAAAACGAGCTTAAAAGCAAACATGAGTGTAGTTGTTAAGTTCATATCATCTTACGTAAAGCAACCTCAAATTTTTAGCCATAAACTTTATTCCAAGTGGAAAGGACAACCACTTACCTTTTAGACCCAACAATAGAAATAGAGCACACTTCCTTTCATTTTTCAACCCTGTCAAAACCAAAAAGAAAACAAAAACATATGTCTAAATTCCCAAAATGAATGCAACCTCATTTTACCATATCACACACCCTTTGCTAATAGAGTGGGCGAGGGCAATGTTAGGAACTAAATTAAGCAAAGTGTGACCTCGCTCCTACCATGGTTTGGACCAAGGCATATCCATGATTTTTACATTCAAACCCTAAACCCTTACCCTCTAAATCTCTAAGCCCCTAAACCCTGAAATTAATATCTAAAATGCATTTGATAGGACCCATGTCCTCCAACTAGGTACTTATTAAAAAGACTAAAAGAGGTAGGAGCCAAATATTCCCCAACAAAGCATGGCAGACCCAACTTCACTTTCAGTCATTAAGAAGTTATTTATTTATTTATTAGCGAGGACCCCGAAAGTGAAGAATAGAAATACATAAGAGTAATATTTTTTTTTCGATCATGACATTATAAACTTACTGATTACAAGATAGGGGAAGGATTATAATTTCTACTTATTTATGATAATTTTCAGTAATTAATGTTAATTTTTCTAATTTCTATTTTTTTTTGGTAATTACTAATTTGATAATTTGATAATTTTTTATCATCAATTTATTGTTGAATAAGTATAAGGAAAAGTAACACTAATTCGACCGTTTGTGGTAATTTATTATTTATCGATAATTTCACTAATGAATTCACTATTAAGTACAAATAATACACTAATAAATTCCGTAATTTGTTGATAATTATTTTTTATAATTAATTTATTGTTAAATAAGTATAAGGGAAAAGTAACGGTAATTTGTGATAATTTATTATTGGGCAAATTTCTTAAATTACTCTTATGGTTTAGGAAATTGACTAACTCTACCCTTATTGCTTACATATTGTCTTAAAGTACCCCCAAGTTTTTTGACAATTGTCATCATTGTTAAATATTGGTGAAAAAAGTAAAATATCAAATTTACCCTCCATTATTTCTCAAATTTTCAAAATAAGACCCAACTGATGACCAACCCATTTTTCGAGTGGAGGAGAGGTGTAAGTTTTTGGCAGAACAGGGGAAGTGTTTTTATCGATCATCCTTTGGTTCATTCTCTTGTTTTATATGGCGATTCTTCAAGGTTGGAGTTGACAGAACAGTGATTGGATTGTAGATCCGGTTGGAGTTGGAATTGAGAAGAACATGGAAGGTTTCCCATTAGAAATCTTCCACATACACACACACACACATACACACACACGCACAGAGCTTTGTCTTTCATGTTCCCCATTGGATTCTCCTCAAACCTTCCCAACCTGAAGTAGCTTAGCTCAATGTTTTAAAAACCGACTTGGAGGCCAAACCGTTTTTTCCTCCGAGTCGTGGGTCATCGGTTCAATTGGCTAGGTCGAACGGTTCGGACCTGCCATGTCAGTGCATATATATTGTATAAATACACATTTTATCAATAAATAATGTATAAATATGTTTTAGATATGTTATATGTATTTTTATATTAAATTTATATTTTTTAATTTTTTATTATAAAATATTAAAAATTGCAATTTGAGGCCAAAAAAGGGTTGAAGGGTCACTGGGTTGAATGAGTCAATGGTCAATAGTCAATTTGAATGTGCAACCTACAACCCGATCACCAGGTTGAATGGGTCAATGGTCAAACCAGCCAGGTTAAATGGTTCTTGACCAAATCAACAGTTTTTGACCATTTGGTGGGTCTTGACTGAACCGGACCTAGAATCTTGGCCAGGTGATGGTTCAAATGGTTTGATCGGCTGGGTCAATGGTGGGTTGAAAACAATGGCTTAGCTCCACACCCCATCATTGGGAAAGGATTCAACTCTTGTATCTCTACATCTGATTTTTTTTTTCGAGATCCAGCATCTTGTTGTGCATAGCCAAAATCCCATGACCACAATCGATGAGAGATTTTACTCCCCTTATTTGAATTAGTTTATCAATGTCTTGTTTCGATGACTCCTCTTGAAATTTTCAACAAAATATTTAAGATTATATGATTATGTGTGATGAAATAATTTGCTACATTATGAGGGTTGCGAGAAATCATACAACTTACATCAAGATCTTTCAATTTGAAAAATGCTCTCCAACAGTTATATGATGCATCTCCCTTTAGAGTAGAATAATAATCTAAAGCAAAAGAGAAAGAACAAAATAGGATTTATTTGTTGAAAGCTTGAGTATGTAGTTGCATGTTATAAAGGAGAGCTACATGTAACCGACCAAGTATCTAACAATTTGATGAGGAAAGAGGGGGGGGGGGGAAGGAAGGTTCTTTAAGATGTCGATCTATCTAGCTTCAGTTGAAAGGTTTGAGCTTTTGGTATATAAGCATTGCTTCATGAAGAAAGAACAAATAGTTTGCATTCAAACAAGATAGGGTAAATCCACCATCTAGAAGAGACATGGAAGTGAAAGAGATCAAGAGGGATGCCTCAAAGTCTGCATGGGAAATGGCAAGATGTTTCTAGGTAAGAAATGTATGGTCATTGATGGAGCTTGGATGAAGCTGGTGAAAATGGTGTTAGAAAATTGGGGTCATTGAAACTTGGAGGAGAAGGTTTGAGGCGTGCTTGAAGACACTATCTTTAGAACGTTATTTTCCCCCACACAGCTCCACTGAGTTAATTGTTGGGTTATAAACAAATGCGTTCCCAAGATACAACAGAACCTTGTGCGAGAATTTGCAACCAGCAAAGTTGAAAGAGTTTTCGAAGAAACCTTCTATAAAATAGTAGCTGATCAAACTGAGAGAGACATGAGTGATTCCAAAAAACTTGTGTTCATTTGCTTGATTCACGCTCCTTAAGGCTGCATTTGTTTTAAGTGTAAATTCAAATTTACACCGATGGAAAATTTGATCCCGATTTAGTGATCGATGGAAAATTGAACCGGGGTGTTTTGGAATTTTTCTCTCATGCTGTTTGGTTGTTCCAATGTAAAAGTGAAACTCTACTCTGAAACTTTGCTCTACTCTGGTAAAGCCTCTTGAAGCTTTGCTCTGAAACTCCATGGAGCTGACATCGAGCCCGCGGATCTCTTTCTCCGTCGACTTCGTTGACGACAATGATTTCATCTCCATAAGCCCGTGTTGTGAGTCGCCAAAGAAGCTTGACACAGAACGGGAAAAGGTGCCGGTGCACAATGTAGATTTTGAGTTTCTCTCTAGCAACTCCACCGGTGATAGGATGTTAACGGCCGACGAGTTCTTCTTTGAAGGTAGGCTCCTTTCCTCATGGGAAATGCAACATTTGGAGAAACTAAACAAGATCTCTCTCAAAACAAAGGATGCAGAAGGAGACCATTGGACGGAGACCACTAGACGGAGGAGGTCTTCTCACTCTCTCCCATCCAAGGTTGGGAATATGTGTGGGCGAAATGAAGAAGGAGACCATTGGACGGAGGAGGTCTTCTCACGATTAGAGGAAAGGAGGTCTTCTCACGCTCTCTTCGACTTTGTATAGAGAGGAGACCATTGGATGGAGAACAAGGAAAATTTTACATCAATTTTAACTTTTCATTGATTTTCAATGTAAATATTGGCGAGAATGGGCTTTTACATCAATTTACAAGGCAATATTAACACCTCTACCAAACACATGTAAAATCGAACCGGGGTTAAAGTTTATCCCAGTTCGATTTTCCACCTCAAACAAATGTGGCCTAAATAATTTTTGAAGAGTCATTGAGAAGAGGAAGGTGTTAGTTCAGAAAAGTGTGCCTTTAAAGCACCTCACTACGCTACACACATGTGTGCGCTTGTTGCACGGTAGCAAGCCTCCATACTCTCCTCTTATATATCTAAGGAGTGTAAATAAACTCCAATTTTAGTAATTTTCCAATGTGGGACAAGTTGAAAATTGGTTTTAGTAAAAAAAAAAGAACTATTTTCCAAAATATGTGTGTAGGTGTGTTTTTCATGTAATTGATCAGTTAAACTCAATTGGATTTAATCTCTAATGAGATTAAAATCCAACAAATGGTTAGTGGCTAGCTAGTGTTGCCCACTATGCATTAGTGGAGGATCAAGGAGGAATATGAGTCATAATTCTCCATCCATGGTGGGTTCCTGTTGCTTGTGAGCTACGGTTATCCCTACATTTATGGGACACCATCATTGGAGTTCTTAGGGTTGACTAAGATCGCTATCCATGGTGGTTATCAATAGTTGTTATTGGGGGATTCTTGGGCCATGGGTTCAAGATGGGGCTGGCGATGGGACGGATTTTGGCTGACCTAGTGCTCAATTGGGAGGCTCTGGGTATGGAGGTAAGCTACTTGTCTGAATGCAGAGCTCTTATATAGATGAAGGCGGAGTGGACTTAGAAGTGGGTTTTCCTTGTTGTATCATAAAAAGGGTATTTTAGAAATTTTAAAAAATATATCAGTCATGTGATGTCACATGTAAATAGAGTGTGATTAAAAGTTAATGGCAAAGGAGGTTTTAGACAATTGTCAAAAACTTAAAGGTACTTTAAAACAGTATACAGGTTAGCTGTGACCATATTGCAATAATCAAAAACCAAATTAGTTCTATGGGTTGGACCATGGATGACTTAGACTGGCCCAACCTCAATATAAAATTACAAGCAATACGCGTGGATCATAAATTAATTAGAATTCTAACTCTATGTTCTAAAATTTCTAATTAATCAATGTTTTGAAAATCAACCCAGAACTAGAACCGCTTAGCTAGGCCACGAGTTTCTAGGCCAGCAATTATACCGTTCAATCTGAATGGATCTTAATTAAAATAAACATTAGCCTAAAAATCATTTTCCCAATCGAACGAATCGATAGTTTAATTGTCCAGGTCAATAGATCACTAGCTAATTAATTTAATGATTTTTGGAAAAATAATGATTTGGGGCTGAAACGGAACCAGTATCTTGACCAGTTTTTGGGCTGAACAGTCTGACCGTCTAGACCAACGATGGTTTTAAAACCTTGTTTATAATTACTTTTACTATCTCCCCAACAATTTTATTTCATGCTCACATACACAAAACGCACTCACACAACCAGTGCTTGCTGCCAGGTCTCAGAACTGCAAATTCTTATTCATCAGCTCGTTGAAATCAAACCCTTCTCCTACTCTCCTTTCTGGCACATGTGCGTATATTTATTTTAATTGAAATCATTAATAAGATAATAAGGCAAAATTAAAATCCTAATGGGTCTTTATTGTCTCTCATAGAATTCATATTTACTCTCTAATAACATCATTATTCTCTCTCCTGGGTTAGTTTAAGAGAGCCAATATGAACCCTAACTTTGACCCAAATTAATGTCAAAACCCAACTTTGCCCACCAATACATGGGGTAAACCAATTTTCTTCTTTTATATAAAATCCGAAAGAAACCATTTCTCCTTTTTATGGGTTATTAGGTTTTTTTTTCTATACTTTTATTAATTTAATGTAAATTAATAAAAAGGAAAAAAACTATTGTTTCTACTATTTTATACTTAAAAACTAGAAATATATAAAATCTTTGATGAATTACTGTTACTTCATTTTTTCCCTTAAAAATATATTAAAAAAAAAATACACCCCGTGCATTTTATGAGTCACCGTAAGATGCACATATACAAACTCTGTTCCTAAGGTTTTTTTTTTTTTTTTTCTTCTGCTTGCTAGGTGACTCACTATTACTTAACATAGTGCTGAGCTATAATTACTTCCTTCAAGATCCATGACCCTGAGAGTTTGGCAAGAGTTTTCTACCTGACGTCAACCAGCTACCACAACCCTTCTCTATCCGGTCTCAGAATTGATGGTATTAAAGATTGATCCAAAATTGAAATAAAAAGATTGGGCTGTGATGGATCGTGTTAAATATACATAGATCTAAAATTGATTTTTTTTATATTTATAGTTTAAATCTTATTCATCAAATTTTGATGAAATTTTGATTGGATGTTGCTATAAATAAATTGCATTTTTAGTTTTAACAAGCCTCGTATTTTGTAAAGAGGTAACTTTCGCCCTTTACAATCCGAGGGACCAAATTTGCCGTCAGACTAAGTTGAAAAGGATAACGTTAGCCCCAAAATGCACGGTGTTAACAATACCGTTCACAATTAGTTAAATAATAAATAAAATAAATAGAAAATGCTGATATGACATTATTAAATTAAAAAAAATAAAAAAAATTATAAGTGGGTCCCATTGAATAAAACAAAAGGAGAATGAGGTTCAGCCCAAGGTCAGAATTTGTAGGCTCAAAATATATTTGGGGTAGGGGCTGGTACGGAATTGATGCCCATTCATGAGCGGGCATTGGTGCATAAAATGTGTATTTTTGACCTTTTGAATGTTTATACCTCTGCAGTAGAAATCAGAAATCTGCATTGGGCCTATCCGTACTTTTCCGTAAAATAAAACTATTTAATATATAAATTAATAAATGTTGAAAATAATATATAAATGGGTCCCAATTGAAATTATAGGTGAGTCTCACTTTAAATTTCCTCCTTTAAGAGAAAATTAATAGGGTAGGTTTCACTTGAAATTTTATATAGGCCCCACCTCTCTCTCTCTCTCTCTGCCAAATCTCCCTCCCCTATCTTCTTCCTCCTTTCCACCCGCTATCGCTTTGCTTCTGCAACTCTGAATGGAAATTGACAACTCAAAACAACTGTTAAAGGCTGCATGCATTTCTTTCTTTCACTTCTTTTCTTTTAATCTCTAGTTTATTACTTTTGGAGGCCGTTGAAAAGGCTGAAGCGTTGCCACCGGAACTATTGCCAATGGTGCTTTGCCATCACCTTTCCTGTTTCTATGTGAGAGAGTTGCAACAATGCCATAGAAAAAGAGATGTTTGTTTCAGTATGCATTTCTGTGTTTATTATGTAACTATTCCATTAAAAGTTTGATTAAGGATGATAATTTTCCCCATTTCCCCAATCTCTATGGGGATGCGTACGATTTTCCCTTTGTGAGGAAATTTTCATTCTCAAGATGGGGCGAGGATGGGGAGAGCACTCCCCGCCCTGTGGGATCCCCACTAACATATATATATATATATATATATATATATATTAATATTTTTAAAAATATGATTAAATATATTTGGATATTTTCTAATAGGATTATAAATTTTAATTATTTTATTTTTATAATAAGAGAACAAAAATAAAATGATTAACATTATAAAAAATCATAGAGAATAGAGATCCTGTGGGAACGGGAATTAAGATAACCTTATCCCTGCTAACGAGGACAGGGATGGGAATGGGAATTTTTGCAGGAACGGGGATATGGGGAAAGGCTCCCAGTCCCCGACCCTCCCCGTTGCCATTCCTAGGTTTGATTGTGGTTTATTGTGCTCTAAAGTTGTAATTATTACTTCCATATCTAGGAATCTCTCTTCCTCTCTCTTGATTTGTCCCGCTTATCTATCCAAGTTGATGGAACTCGAAAGCTATTCATGCACCACCGTTCTTTTTGTCCTCTGATAAATAAATAAATGAATCACCTGTACAGATTCTGATGAATTACATCGAGCCATTGACGAAGCAAGCAGATCCTGGGAATATGTGGACTACAACAATCAACGCATGAGGCAGAGGAGGCTCTCTCGCAAGGGCTGGAAGAACTCCACCAATCCCTCTTGGACACCATCTTTTCCAATGCTCGTAGTGTTAACCACCACTACTAAGACTTGTAGCGGTGGTGGTGGGTGGAAAGGAGGGAGAAGACCGGAGGTTATATATATATATATACATATATAAAAGTGTACGTGTGTTGCACTTTATTGATTAAATCATTAACCTATTTAACTAGGAAAATGAATTATGATTAAGACATTAATTCATTTTTTCTTTATATTTTAGTCATGTGTATCTTTACTAACAATAATTATTATTTTTCAAATACATTTTTGTTTAATATGAAGAATATATAATATTAATGCATGTTCAAAATTTTCTATAAAATTTATAAAATATTCTATATTTTATTTTTTATTATTTAATTGTTGAGATCATAAAAATTACTTATTTACCAAGAGGAAATGCAATTCCAACATATTGTTTGAATACTGGTTTTTAATATCGTGGTTAAATCAATTATATATATATATCATTTATATAATATATGTTATTTATTATTTATTTATAAATATATTATTTATATTGCATTTTTGTAAACTTCTTATATGATAAAAATAGTTGAAAAAATACTTATATTTTTTGTTTTTCTTTATTTCAACTATTATATTTTCTTTTCCTTTTAATAATTTATTTTCTTAAATTAAATTGGATCATATCAGATTTGGATATCCAACATCTTGATCAGATTCAGATTCAAAGCAATATTTATGACATTCAATCAGATCTTCGGATCGGATCAAATTTGAATATACCCTGATTCAAATCCAATCAGATCTGTTTGCATCCCTACCGAACCACTTGCCTACAATGACCTAGTTAATTAAATCATTGAACCATTTGACATGGTTAATAGGGTCATGAGTTATACATTAATGCTCTTTATTTTTTTATCCTACTTTTTATCCCATTTCTATCATTAATGAAAAATTTTCTCATTAATCACACTTTTTTATATGATAAATATATAATATTATAGAATGTACCCAAAATTATCTACAAATTTCTACATTTTCTAGAATTTTATGTATTTTGCTATTTAACAATAACACCATGTGTTGATCCATTTGACATGGACAGTTGAGCCACTAACCCGCCACTTGGATGGAAAACTATTTTTTTCTTTTTTTAATTGATTTTAAATAATGCATTCCATTTTCATCATCACTAAAAGTAATTCGTATTTTCACATTTATTTTTGCACGTGGTATTATCAAATGATGGTGGTGATAATAATCAACAACCAAATGACCTTACTGATTGAACCGTTAACCTATTTAACCAGGAAAATGGACTATGATTAAGACATTAATTCATTTTTTTCATTGTATTTTATCCATTTCAAACATATTTTTTGTTTAATATGAAGAATATATAATATTAATATATGCTCAATTAAATTCTATATTTTTATTTTTTAATTTATGAGATAATAAAAATTACTTATTTGCCAAGAGGAAATGCAATTCCAATATATTGTTTGAACACTGTTTTTTAATATTGTGGTCAAATCAATTATTTATATATAATATATGTGTTATTTATTATTTATTTATAAGTATGTTATTTATATTGCATTTTTGTAACATTTTTATATGATGGAAATAGTTGGAAAATACTTATATTTTTTGTTTGTTTATTTCAACTGTTATATTTATTTTTCTTTAATAATTTATTATTTAAAAAAAAATTAAATCAGATCGTATCACATTCGAATATCCAACATCTTGATTAGATTCGAATTCGAGTCAATATTTATGAGATCTGATCGAATCTTTGGATCATATTAGATTTGAATATACCCTAATTCAAATATGATCTAATCTGTTTGCATCCCTACCAAACCACTTGCCTACGATGACTTAGATAATTAAATTATTGAACCATTTTACATGGTTAGTTGGGTGATGTGTTAGACATTAATGTTCTTTATTTTTTATCCTAATTAAATTATTCTCATTAATCACACTTTTTATATTATGAATATATATTATTATAGAATGTACCCAAAATTATCGACAAATTTTTACATTTTTCTAGAATTTTATGTATTTTATTATTTAATTATAACATAGTGTGTTGATCCATTTGACATAGATAGTTTAACCACTAACCCACCACTTTGATGGAAAAACCATTTTGCTTTTTCGGTTTATTTTAAATCATGTATTCCATTTTCATCATCGATAAAAGTAATTCATACTTTCACATTTATTGTTGTTTAATATGGTGAATATATAACAATAGAATTATATCAAAATGCTTTGTACAAAGCTTATATTTTTCTTTGAGTTTATGTATGTATGTATGTATGCATATATATATATATATATATATATATATAATATTCATTACTTAGTTATGACATCATAGGTTGACCCATTTTGACCTGGAATGTTAGATCATTGACCTACCTACCATGTAGATATGGAAATGGTTTCATTTTCAAACTGGTTTTTTGCATTTCATTTATATCATTGATAAAATAATTATTATTTATCATACTTATTTTGGTTTATATTATTAGTATATAATATTATAGATGTTCTCAAAATTGTTTCATATTTTTTTGTACTATTCTATTTAAAAAAAATATTTTTAATGATACATCATGGGTTAACCTATTTGGCCTGAAAGGTTGAACCACTAACTCTCCCCTAGATAAGAAGATGGTTTAATTTCTGATCGATTTTTTTTTTAAATAAAATAAATTTATTGATAATTTGAAAGTACATGAAGCCTAGAAAAGTCATATATTATATTTACATCAAACTTACTAGGGTAGTAAGCAAAAAGAAAAGATGAGCTAGAGTATTATGATCTCTAGGGTTATGCTTTGCTTGAAAGCCCTCAAATTTTGTGATATTGAGCATTATAGTTCCGATATGCATTTGAGTTATCCAATTGCCAATGTTGTTTCTTTCTTGAATGGCATGTATAACCAATGCTGCATCAGAGAACAGAGATATGTGTTTATATCATTCTTGATGTGCTTTTCCCAGTCCCTTAATTTCCTGATGCAAATAGTAAGTGATTGTCGTGAGTGGCTATGACAAAAGCTGCACTTGCACAATTTGAGAATGGATTAAAAGAACCATCAGTATAAATTTTGATGTGCTTGGAATCTATGGGAACCAATTCTTGCTGTAGGTTTCTTGGTCCCTTGGAGAGTTGGAGTTCCCTATCAAGAAGGAAAGATGGCATGTTTTGAAAAATGTCTTTGTAGCTCATTAACATTCCAAGTAACATCACTATTTAAAAGATGAGACACAAGTATTTTGTGATTACCAGATATCTGGGGAATATGTCTTGGCAAAGTAGGGATCCAAGGGTCATTTGCTGCATCTATCTTTGACCCATCATGAAGTATCCAGCAAACATGTGACTTGATCACTTGAGCGATTTGGACCGCTTTCTTCCACCAAGTTGAACTGCTTTTTGCCGCTTTTGCTACAAAAATGCTACAGTTTGGATAATATTTCTCTTTAATATAGTTGGCTCAAAGTGAATTTGCTCTATAGCATAATCTTCAAACCTGTTTTGCAAACATTGCCTTGTTCATCTCCTCTGCTAACCGGAGGCCTTCATCTTAATAAAATTATGTCTACTTTATCATACTTATTTTTTAATATGACAAATATATAATAATAGAAACTTGTCTATTTTTTTTCAAAAGTTTTTTCTATATTTTTGTATTTTTATATTTATAAATTTGTATTATTTATTTGACATCATGAAATTATCCAGTTGACCCAAATGGTTGAAGTACTTACCCACCACCTAGATGGAAAATATGATTTCATTTCTAACTTAATTTTAAAAGTATAAATCTTCATTCTATTAATAATTATTGTGTATGGATTTCTTAGTGAAATTTAATCATGATAAACAAAAGTGGGACCCAATTATTTATTTATAACATCATGAAATTATCCATTTGACTCAAATGGTTGAACTACATACCCATCACTTAGATGAAAAATATGATTTCATTTCTATATTTATTTTAAAAATATAAAATTTCATTATATTAATACTTATTGTGTATGGATTTATTAGTGGAATTTAATGATGATAAACAAAAGTATAAATGTTGGATTCAATGAGAGAGCATGTGATTTATTTAATGACTTAAATGTGAGGCTTAATAAGAGGTAATTGAATGTACTTAATGGTATTCTTTTAATTACATTTTCTACCCTTTCAATGGAGATAAACTAAATTCAAGAGGAGGGGTATTTTAGTAAAGAAAAATTCCAGAAGCCAATACCTCCTCAATGAGAGAGAGAGAGAGATGGGGCCCACATATATTTTTAAGTGAGACCCAATTATAATTTCAAGTGGGATTCACCGATTGCTTTTCTTTGAAAAGAGGAAAGTTCAAGTGGTATCTGATGGAAGGAGATTTGACCCGACCCCTTGGCCATGCGACATGTGGAAGCAACCGAGAGTGACCTGGCAGAAGCGCCAGCTCGGCACGGCAGCGGGCCCACAACCTTAGCTCCAAGAAAAAGAGTCCCGAGCTCCCCCAAGAAGGAACCTACAGCCCGGGCCCCGAGCTAAAGAGTCCTGAGCTCCCCCAAAAAAGGAACCCACAACCCGAGCTCCCCAAGGAGGAACCCGAGCTCTCCCTTCAAGGTCATGAGCCTTACAAGGAGCACAAAAGGCAAAAACCCGAACTGCCCACCCAGGGGCAGTTCGGGCCACACTTCTATCCGAACTCAAGACTTCACCTCACACACCACTTCGGCTCCAAGTCGCCTGACTGAACAACCGTACCTGACACCCAGGAAACCCGTACACGGAGGCGGCGCACCTAACTGATTAGGGGTCCGACACATGACAGCCGCCCTCCAACGGCCACCTGCCACTGCCATCTCAGACGGGGCAGAGACAGCCCTGGCAACTGGCAGTGGAGGTTATGACACCCGAACTGGCAACTGGCAGAGGTTATGACACCCGATCTAGTAGAGGAAATGACACCCCATCTGGTAGAGGTATGGAAGTAAGTGTACAGGGTGGTTATAAAAGGCCCCCATCTCTCAAAGAAGGAGGAGGTATGTGATTCTTGCGCTTTCTGGTCTTGAAGTTCTTCATTTCCCTTGCCTTCTCAAGAATACTAACTTGAGTTTCGGAGTGTTACAACCGGGTTCCCCCCGGAAGTCTCCAAGTTCTTCCTTGTTTTAGGCACCTCCAATTCCATCAGAGGCGAGGTAACTGGCAGCTAGGATCGACTGGATTGCGCATCATCATTTGGCGTCGTCTGTGGGAAGACTTCAAAAAGCCTCCCCTAACCTCTAACTCTCTCTCTCAAAGAAACCTTAGCTTCCATGGCTTCGTCCAGCAGCAACAGGCACAACGCCGACTTGAATGCTGTAGGGGAACACCCTTTGCTCGCCACTGTATGCGTCGGACAGTTTACCGTCCCCCTCTCGACGGACGGAATCCCTAGCCTCAATGCACCAAGCATGGTGGCACTTGTGAATGTTCCCCTTCCCCTCCTTATCGAGACAACTTTCGCCAAACCAACTGTTGTCCCTTTGACAACCAGCCAAAACTAGTTTGATGACTTGATGCAGTGCATGTAGGCAATGCAAGCCCAAATGCAGCAGTTCCAGCAACATCAACTCCATCAGCAGCAAGTACTGCACCACATTTCCCAGCATCACTACCAACAACAGTTCCCCCAACTGCCTTTGAACCAACCATAGCTCCCACCTCGGCACCCTGCTCCGAAGCCGGTCAAGCTCTCCCCTTAGGGCGGGCGCCTTCACCGAGGGGAAGCCTCCCAGCTTCAGAACCCCTCCAGAAGCCAGGCCTCATCCCCGGGCAGTAGGGAAAGACCAATCACCCCTACCTCGCAGCTCACCGGCGGATCAAAAACCTCCTTGCCGAAGTTAGCACCTCAGCACTCTAAGTTCGAGCTCTCGCTTGCAGAGAACCAATTTGGTGTCCTGGCCACGGACTACCAACAGTTCGGGCCGATCGAGCTTGGAAACACCGAGGCAAGTAGCGCCAATACTAGGCCTCAGAAGTGAAGACACCGGCGAAGTCGCCGAACTACCACCCGCATCTTGCCCGAGCTCCGAGGTAAAGAAACAAGCTCGGACGAGGTAAAATTTTCCCCTATTCTTTCAGTTCCTTCCCCCCTGTCATCAGAACTCCTTGTGGTTCCCATGCCCAAAGAATTCAAACGTCCTCCCCTAGACAAGTATGACAGGTCCTTTGACCCCAACGACCATGTCGATGCTTTCCAGTCTCAAATGCACCTGGCGAGGGCCAGCGAGTCCTGCATGTGTGTGGCCTTCACTACCACCTTCAGGGGAGTGGCCCGCACCTGGTACAGGAACCTGGCTCCTGGGTTGATAAGAAGCTGGACCCAGTTCGTGCAAGCCTTCACCGCGCACTTCGTTACTAGCAAGCGGTGCCCCCGAACCGAGGAGAGCCTCCTCGGAATAGTCCAGAGGGAAGGAGAGTCCATCCGGGGCTATGTCAAACAGTTCAATGACGCGTGCTTGCAGATACCACGCCTAGACCTTGCGGTACAGCTCGCGGCAGCCAAGAGGAGAGTGACACACAAGGAGTTCAAGTGGCACATAGTAGTCAACCAGCCCGCGACCGTAGCTGAATTCCTCAAGCTCGCGGACAAATTTATAAGAACAGAGGAGGAGATCAACCAAAAGGACTGAAAGTGGGATCGAAAAAAGGAAGAGGGAAGGCAAACCCTCCAACCCAGATGATAGGAGGAAAGACCCACCTCGGGGAACGAAGCCAAGCCAGTCGTTCCGAGCTCCCTTAGCAGGTCGGACAGACTACACGCCCTTGAACGTGAAGTGGGCCGAAATCTTAATGACGATCAAAGATGCCCCGTATGTGAAGTAGCCACCTCGTCTGAAGGGAAACCCGAACGAGAGGAATAAAAACTTGTACTGCAGCTTCCATAGGGACCACGGTCATAGTACCGAACATTGTAATAATCTCTGCAACAAGATAGAGGAACTTATCTGTCGCGGGTACCTACGAAATTTTGTACAGCATAATAATAATAATAGTAATAAGACAGGTCGGCAGGGAGAGCACAGCATGGATGCTCCCGAGTCCAGTAGCCAGCCAACTGAACCGCAGAAGCAGCCCCCGGAGGAAAGACCAGTTCGGGGAATAATCCACAAGATCGTTGGAGGATCAATCGTAGTAGGATGCACCTCGGCAGCAGATTGGGCATCAACCTGGGAGGCCGCCAAAGAAGAACAAAATCCCCCGAAGCGGCTTAGGATGGAAGACCCCATATTCTTCACCGAAGATGATGCGCACGGGGTCCACTATCCCCACGACGACGCACATGTCATAAAGATGAAGATCAACGACTTCGAAGTCCGGCGGGTACTCATTGACTTCGGCAGTTCGGCAGACATCCTTTTTAAAGCAGCCTTCGACAAGCTCTAGTTCCGAGAGAGTGACTTGAAGCCCGTGAACACCCCGCTGGTCGGCTTCAGCAGAGAAGAGGTCAGACCCTTGGGAAAGGTCACAGTACCTGTGGAAGTCGGCACGTGGCCTAGCACGGTAAGACTCAATCACGATTTCTTGGTGGTCGCGACCCCCTCCCCCTACAATGCCATAGTAGGTCGGCCGATCACCCACGCTTTAAAAGCCGTGGTGTCCACTTACTATTTGGCCATGAAGTTCCCAACGGACTTCAGCATTGGGGTAGTGTGGGGCGACTAGCTCGAGTCTCGCAAGTGCTACGTTGCCGCCCTCAAGGGAAAGGCCAAGGTAACCAGCGACCTCGAACTAGAGCGACCTGTGGAACAGAATGAGGAGCGAGCTGCACCAACAAAGGAAACTATTCCCATCTCTGTCTCGGCAGAAGACCCCGCCAGATTATTTCAAGTCGGAGCATCCCTGGAAGAACCCTTGCGATCCGAATTGGTACGCTTCTTACTCGGTAACTTTGATGTTTTCGCTTGGTCCGCGGCAGAAATGCCCGGCATAGACCCTATGCTCATAACTCACAAGCTCAATATTGACCCTGGAGTCAAACCCATTAGACAGAAGAAACACAACTTAGCCCCAGAACGCTGGAGGGCAGTCGATGAGGACGTCGAGAAGCTCCTCGCAACAGACTTCATAAGGGAAGTTCATTACCTGAGCTGGGTAGCCAACCCCATTCTGGTAAAAAAGACAAACGGCAAGTGGCGCATGTGCGTCGACTACACCGACCTGAACCGAGCTTGCCCAAAAGATTGCTTCCCCCTTCCCAGGATCGACCGCCTAGTGGACATGACCTCGGGAC